>NC_030441.2:19749621-19829621 GCF_001660625.3 Ictalurus punctatus | reverse complement strand
ACAGTTTCGTAGCCAAATGAACAAATGAGTATATAAACCATGGAGTGCAGAAATGTTGACCAGATGGGAATAGTTCAAATTTTGGATAGAGCAGCTCAGACGGGTCCAGAGACATTTTCCTTCCCAGTCTGAGAACATTTTTATTGAATGTAGGGTGGTCACCTTCATTGCTGTGTGCACCAGACGGTTCAGCTGAGACTTGTGGGTAAGTCGCTCTCGCTCTCTGCTCAGCATCTATTTTTTATTTTGTCCATTGTGCACTGCAGATTTTTTCTTCTAATTTTGTAGTACACATTGTTGGGTGTGTCCACTGCATTCTATCTCTTCCGGTATGTTGCTCCAAGTCCTTGGAGAACACTATTTTGTTCTAGTGTATAATTATTTATGTTTCTAATGACAATAAAATACTCTAATGTCTTCTTTGTTGATGTTCTTTTGGTACTATCCCAAATAAATGTTGATATGAGCTCGAATATTTTGCTGCTAAGAGGGAGTGGGATGCACCCTTTGGATTAGGGGATAAACCTTGGCCCTTTTGGAGGAGTATCTTGGGATCGTGTTCATAGAAATAGAAAAAGAGAGCATGATACTGACAAACAGATTAGTTCTGCAGCAGCAGTCCCTCAGTAACTGTATCAGGCTGTGGTGGTGAAGCAGGTGCTTGGAGTACGAAATGAAGATCCTCCACAGGTTCCCTTGCTTACTTTCTTTGATAGAATGTGGAGCGTAAGAGTCTGGGAGAACCTCTGAGTAGAAGCATTGATCCTCCAAACTGAGAGAAACCAGTTGAGGTAGTTCAGACACCTTTCCAGGATGTCTCCTGGTTGACTCCTGGTAGAACTGTATCAGGTATGTACCACTAGAAAGAGAGACCCAAGGAAACAGATCCAAGGATGTGCTGGAGAGATTATATCTGTGAAGGATCTGATGACCCTTCAGGAGGAGCTGGAATTATTAATGTCTACTAAGGAGCGACCCCATAAACAGAATATAACGCACCCATTATAAATTCATTATAATAAACAGCTTCAAGTTAATTAAGATTTTAAAATTGGGACCTAGAAACAAAACAGTATTTGATTGCTGTTTTGTCCTTTAATTAAATTAAATTAAATTACATTTTATTTGTACATCACTTTTAACAATGGACATTGTCTCAAAGCAGCTTTACAGAAACATATAAACACAGGATAGAGATTTTAAATGTGTGAATTTATCCCTGTTGAGTGAGCCGGTGGTGACGGTGGTGAGGAAAAACTCCCTGAGATGATATGAGGGAGAAACCTTGAGAGGAACCGGACTCAGAAGGGAACCCGTCCTCATCTGGGGAACGACGGATAGTGTGAAAGTAAAATAAAGTTCATTATGGTTTAATATGAAGTCTGTGTGTTGAACTAGTCCACTGTTCACTAAAGGAGACCTGAGTGTAAAACTGCATGTGGTAATTGCAGTCCCAAGGCCATCGCAGCAACCGTAGTCCCGGCAACCACAGCAAGAACGTCCATGTGAAACTGAGGTCCAAAATCATTTGAATGGTCCTTCAAGCGGTACCATCCTCAGCGATCTCCAGAATGTAGCCTCCAGTTGATGAGAGCTCCATCCAGAAGTAGGACATCAGGATGGATCAGACAGGTCCGGAGAGCAGAAAGGGTCAGGATCACTGGCATCTCCATAATATCATGTGTAGCTTGACAGAAGGAGCGAGGGAGAGGGAGGTAAAGAGATGGAGAGATTGTTAGGTATGCTTACTATCCCGTGATGGATAGGACTGTGTGCTTTGTGTGTACTTTAAGCAGTGGAGAGTTTCTATTACAGATTAAGTGTGTCAGAGATTTGCTGTCACTTGGTCATTGTATTGGTGCATTAAGCAATGTTAAACTTTTTTATGTTGAGTGTTTTAAAACATCCCTATACATTTATCTTTATGTGTTTTTTTAAACATCTGTGTGTATAAGTCACTTACCCTGTATATCCATGCATGAATTGCATTTGGTCATGAGTCATCAAGAGTCTATCGTTCATCTGTGTCCGGCTTCTCTCACACCGAGGTCAATAGGGTAACATATGATAAAATGAGGAGGAAAGAGACCTAAAAGACACAAACATAGAATAAATACACCACTGTTTTATTTAATGTAATCTTGTGCTCAGTGAAGGCAAGGTAGAAGAAAACACTGCACCATTGTATTCTTTAAATTGTATATTTTTGCTTAAAGTGTTTACGAAGTAGCACTTTGTGAAGTGAAGTTGGAGAGTGTTGTAGTTTGTCATGCGGAAACAGAAATTAAAGCACAAGACGTCAGCTACACTATTGTTCCCTGTTCATACTAACAAACACATAGCCTGGTAACTTGGCAACAGTAAAAACAGTTGAAAGACAATACTTATGTGGTTTGTGGCAGGTATGTCCCTGTTGAGAAACTAAAACACAGTACGAAATGAAATCTTGGAGAAATGGATATATTATTTATTTATTTACTTATTTATTATTATTTTTTACCGCTTTTGTATCAGTCTTCCATCCATTTTAGCTTTATCATATTATTAATGTTTGAATAGATTTTTTATTTATTTCTAAGGCATTAGAGTTTCAGTAAAATTGACCTAAAACACCTATGCATGGCATACCCAAAGTCAAATTAAATTTGTTCTTGAACCATTTGGAGTACATGCATGGTTCTGGTCTCTTTTAAATGACGACACTGAAGTTTTCCCCCCAAGAAGTCAGAATCACTGTAAGTGCTACTGGTATTGAGTAATTGAAGTTTGAACACACTGAAACAAAAGGGTTTTTTTCTCTCTCTCTCTCTCTCTTTTTTTTTTTACCTACAGATGCCTACAGCTGGGAGCTATTAGCTGGAAAAAACAACTGGACCACAGCATGAAGCATTTTTATTTTACCAAAACATTTTGGAGACTCTAAAGGTCTTTACACAGGGACTTTTAACTTGAAGTGTTGAAATACACCCATGAAGATATCATTGTTTTCAGCAGTTCAGTGGCTATTCGATGGGCCAGACATTTCCACAACCGGGGGCATTCAGCTCGCGTTTTTCACATAGGAATGGGGGAAGGAGCTTCTCTTCATTGGTTTTTGAATTCTATAGCCAGGATATGGAAGCTCCCATTGGTTCAAATGAAGTGACATTTGATAGGCCACAACCTGGCGGCCATTTTGAGATCTACCAATTAGGCATTTTCACTTGCGCGCTGAGGATATAAGGAGAAAAGTTAATCTTCTGAGATAATTTGGAATTACTCAGCAGCAGCGCATGGGGATTTACTTATATAAAATTTGTTTTGGACTAAATATTTTTGCATATTTGTATTATTTGGCCCTTTGCCAATGTAACAAGACTTAATTGGGATGTTACGGATCAGTGGACTGCTATGAGGCTTTAAGGGAGAGTTGCCTCCGTTTCGTGTTTGTTTATATGTTGGTGGTCTGATATAGACGTTGATTGTAGCCGCAGTTGTGATTGTATTTTTAAATAGTTTATATCATTCGAATCACAAGATTCTTAACTTTCCAACGGTATATTGCATGAGTACATACGCTGTGTAGATGGCAAAGTTCTCCTAATAACATTGCAACAAAGTGTGTTAAAATTCCACTGGAACATTAGGGGGTGTTAAATAAGCTATATGAAATTTAAATGTCAATAGTAATACAGTTCATACATGTATGTACATTTTAAATTAAAACCTGCAGAGGACTTACAAGGTGAGGGCACATGAAGATCTGATAGATTGATTGGCAGCATCACCACATAACACAAGACAAAATGTGAACACAATGAAAGTGTGTAAAACAGAAAAATGTCTACAATGCACACCCCTTAAATAAATAAATAAATAAATATCTGTTGATCATGAATGAGGTTGGATCATGAATTTATTTACCACAAACATTATGGTGTTGTATTGCATACAAATATAAAAGGACGCTTTAATTGTCCTTAGATACACCAAACACATTTTTGAGAAAATGACAGTACACATTGTACATAGTGATCTATTAGAATAATTAATTGAGGCATCTGAAAATATAATTAATATAATTATCTAATTATAATGATCACAAAAGAGCTGGTTTAGTTTTGTCTTTGATTGAAAGGGCTGTGGTGCTTTTACTGTGTCAAAGAAAACATCTGCATGAGCTAAACATACAGAACTCACTTCAGAAAACTGGAAGGTATTTGTGAAGGGTTTTGACAGTAATGTAAATGTAAATGTAAACAAGTCTGGCAAGATAAATAGCAAACAGCAAACAACTGATAAAAAGCAAACAAGCGATGTAAAAATGTACACTCTGGTGTGCCACAATGATAGCTGAGAGGTGTGACTATGTTTTCTGTTTCCAGCTGAGAGTGTATGTTTTAGCTGACTCTTTTCACTGGGGCATTTTCTTTTTTTTCTCTCTTTTCTTTTTAAGTTTATTCCCATGTTTGTAGGTTTGATGTTTGTGTTCTGTTTTATTGTTTTGTTTTTGGTTGTTTGTCCGCTGGTCTGCTGGTTGTGGTGGAGCTCCACATCTCGAGTGGTGGATTTCCCCAGGCCTTGATCCACCATGAATGATGTGTGGTGTTTTTAAAGCAATGGCCAATCAAAATGAGAGTTGGAACAAGTCACCACCTCTGTCTAATAGGTGTGTTTCAACCTTTACACCATGCCACTAAAATCACAAATGTCAACCAGAGGACAACTTTGCCAAAAAAAAAAAAAAGAAGAGAGAGAGAGTATAACAACCCTCCTATTTGTATCTGTATGTGTATTCATTTAAAACACATTATCTGATCAATCCCAGTTAAGTATTTGTATTCGGTTACATCCATACTATCCAGATTATGCAAATTACCAGCATACGGATTTAATATTGGCCTCAAATGGCATTCTATAATTTTTGCAGTTATGTAGTTACAGCCAAAATATAAATTTCAGTGTGACATATTGTTGCTATACATCAAACTGTCAGTCAGTGGCACTGGACTTTATACTGTTCCTCACCTGAGCTGATGTCATGGAAGAAAAATGTGTTTAATTTCAAGGTCAGAATCAAGTGTAACTGAGACATGCCGCTCTTTTAGACAAACTCTGTTTTAGACACTATGACAGCACATCTTGAGCAATGAGTTTAATCGTCAGAAGGTACAGAACCTTGTCAGGCTTGGAAGGGTTTCTCTGTAACTGTGAATCAGCTGGCCATGTTCAGTGGCAAATATAACTAAAGCTGGCTCACATGCATCAGATATAATAATTGCATCAGATATAATAATTTGGGTATAATTTATCTGAGATATGTGAGCGACTTTATATATGTGGCAGTGGTGGCTCAGCGGTTTAGGGTCTGGGTTACTGATCAAGATGGTCAAAGGTTCAAACACCAGCACTGCCACTGTTGGGCCCCTGAGCAAGGCCATTAACCCTATCTGCTCCATGGGCACTTCATCATGGCAGACCCTGCACTCTGGCCCCAGCCTCCTAACAAGCTGAGATGCAAAAAAAAAGTATATGTGCTATGTTTTAGACATTTCACTTCATATCTGGGAGTGACTGAGTGTGTATTCATCACTCTGCTGGTTCATGTTAATGTCGCTCCTTGACACACACACACAAAATATACGTAAGTAATTAGCTCCCCCTTGTGGAGGAGTGCATGCTGATTAAACACAAAATCATGTAAAGAGACAGAATATGCATTATGCATGCTACAGCATCTATGACACATTATAATTTCATGACAACTGTATAATTGATCATATAATGTGATATTTAAAAAACACTAATAATAATAATAATAATAATAATAATTGTATGACCTGTCCAGTCACGTGATGTAAATTACATTTACATTTGTGGCATTTAGCAGAAGCCTTTTTCCAGAGTGACTTAGAGTTATCTCATTTATACAGCTGAGCAGTTAAGAGTTAAGGGCCTTGATCAAGGGCCCAACAGGGGCAGCTGGGCAATCTCAACTGCAGATACAGTATTTCTCACTCCTATGGGGCAGGAAAAGTAGAAAGTTTTATATTCTTTCCGACTTACTTTTGAACATTTGTTCATATTTCAATTAGCATATGAATGAAAAAAATTCAGCATTTACATGTAATATTTATGTTTGTTTAATATATATATATATATATATATATATATATATATATATATATATATATATATATATATATATATATATATATAGAGAGAGAGAGAGAGAGAGAGAGAGAGAGAGAGATTTACTGGTTCTGCTTTTATAAATTGAATTACCAATGACATGGTTAAGAAAGTTATAAAATATCCACCACACATTTTATTTTTCTGGTCATATACAAACGAACAAAAAAACAACATACACATAGTGATTTAGTATTTATTTTTTTATATCACTTGATTAAAGTGATACATGGTATACCTATATAAAGGAGAGAATTACATAATTGGTCCCAATGAACAGAATCACTCTGGAAAACTAGACAATAACAGCTGATGGTGTTGTTTTATTTCCAGGGTGGAAATATCCTGGCTTTTCCACTGCATGTTTAAGAGGCAGGCCTGATTTTCATAGTGATGGATTTCAGGCCATAATCAGAGCCTCTCCAAGTGAGCCACACGTTACCAATGGCATAATGCGTGCCGTCCCGTCTCCCCAGATATATACCATTGGGGTTTGTCGTGTGGCAAGCATTGTACCAAAACCCCCCGAGGTAATATTTAGCACAGAAATAAGGATTCTGTTCCTTATCGTAAGTGGAGAATCCTACTCCATTGTGATGAGATAGAGAATCACCTGCAGACAGAAGCATTTTTTACTACACATATTGTACATATATTTTTAATAAAAACTCATCCACACTTATTTGTACACAAACATTGACTAACATCAGATCTCTCACCTGCTCCTTTGTCGATGAAACCGCCAACTTGGAGCACATAGCCTCCATTACTTTCAGAGCCCACAGAGAACACTGTGTAAACTGCAGATGCTTTCGATCCATCATAGTCCTCCATGTCCACTTTCAGCTCATACAGCTTGTTGTGGGTCATCATGTAGAGGTTCTCCAAACCTGCAGATGTCCAATGTGAGTACATAGGACTACGTACAAGACTAAAGGCCAACTGACACTGGATGAGTTGTGTCAAACACTACAGTACAACCTCAAGATGAGTCTCAGTCCACAGAGGCCTCATCAACAAAGCATCCAAAGCACGTGTCACTCAGATCTTCTTTTACGCTTTAATGGTTTTCTTTTTGCACTTGTGATTTGAAGCATAAACTCCATAGAAATCCACAGAAATCTCAAACCTCCCTTCCTATACACTGTGCCCTTTATTTACAATCACAATCCTGGAAGACTTAGCGATGTACAGCAGTGCGAGTTACACATTGAGTGAGAATTATAAAGAAATCTGAGAAGGTGAAGAGCGCTAGGTCAGGGTAATGAGTAAACAGGGGGGTTTGATTGGCTTGGCTGAGAAGGGGGAATGGTTTAGGGGGTGTGGGTGATGGAGAAGTACCTGAGAAGGGGTGAGGTTATCAGTGGGAGTTCCCATAGAAAGCGATTACATAAACAGCCCTTGAAATAGACTGATTTGTTAATTGATTAAAATGAAAAAGTCAATGTCTCTCACGAAAGAAAAGAAATGGCAGAAAATGTGCAGCTGTCTTTATCTCCTTCCGGTAGCAAGTATGGCCACAACTCAGGTGTGGACTGACTGAGGGTCTGACAAGACACTTACACCTCTACAAATACAACAATTCACCCACAATGCAATGAACACAGGCAACTACAAAGAACAGCAACTAGACTGTAGAATTGTGCAATAAAAAGATGCTAAAAATATATAAATGAGTGTTAAAAAATAATCTCACCCAGCCAGTATTCTCCACTCTTATTCCCAAAGCCATTCCTGTACTCCTGCCAACGCCTGTAGAAATTCACACTGCCATCTATTCTCCGCTGAATCACCTGAGAGAGAGAGAGAGAGAGAGAGAGAGAGAGAGAGAGAGAGAGAGAATTCTTTCTGAACAAACATCAAAAATGTGGCAGGAAAAAACAATTAACAATTAATGAATGTGTCCTTTGACTTTTAAGATGCCTTTAATTAATCCGTGACATATTTACATTAAAGTCCACACTCAGACCACATTTAGAAGTCTGTGCAAGTCTAGAAGGAAGTCTAGAAATCAAAATCAGATTTCCAAATTTAAGATGAGTTTATACATGCAAGTATTTGTTCAGTATTTCCTCAGGATACAGAGCGTGCTGATTCCACATTGACATGTACAATCTCTCAGTGTCCATGACACAGAGGCCCCAGAGGGTGAGGGTCTTAAAACGTTAGGCATGGTCCACTCTCTTGTAAACCTTCTGTTGGTCTAGCGACACAAGTCCAACATTCAGTTTGTACAGTTCAGTGAATTGTAAGCCAGAAAATAACCTGCCTCTATGGAACTTCTAAGTGGAAAGCGGTCTAATCTTATCAGGAGCAGATTTCAGACAGGTGTACTATCTGAGGAAGATCTTCCCTCCACACATCTACTAGGTTGTGGTGTTGTACAACAGTTCAAGGTTCCTCTGCTGAGTGAGGATACGGTGTGCTGTGGCTCCTCTCTACACTGTTACCTAGAGTGCAGTTTAAATCTCCAGCTATAATGATCATCCTCTCATGTGAGATGTCTGAGAAGGCTTCAAAATTACAAAAACAGGATAAAGTTGGTGCCAATGATAGAATCATACAGTGGTGCTTGAAAGTTTGTGAACCCATTAGAATTTTCTACATTTTATCAAAAGTAAAATCAATTTAATTCAATTAAATTTTATTTGTAAAGTTCTTTTAAAAATGGACATTGCAAAAAAAAAAGCTTTAAAGAATAAATACATTCAGGATATAAATTTTAAATGTATGAGTTTAAAGGAACTCTCTGACATTGGCTAATGTTAATGTTCATGAGTCCACCATCAAGAGAAGACTGAACAACAATGGTTTACATGGCAGCATTACAAGGTGAAAGTCACTTCTCTACAAAAACAACATTGTTGCCCTTCTGCAGTTTGCTAAAGATCACAGGGACGAGTCAGAAGGCCTCCTGGAAAAATGTTTTGTGGACGGATGAGACCAAAATAGAACTTTAAATGAGAAGCGTTATGTTTGGAGAAAGGAAAACACTGATTTCTGGCATAAAATCCTTATCTCATCTATGAAACATGGTGGTGGTAGTGTCATGGTTTGGGACTGTTTCGCTGCATCTGGTCCAGGACGACTTATCATTGATGGAACAATGAATTCTGAATTATACCAGTGAGTTCTAAAGGAAAATGTCAGAGCATCTGTCTGTGATCTGAATCTGAAGAGAAAGTGGGTCATGCAGCAAGACAACTACTTTTGGTTTGCAATGAAAAGGGGTTTATTTTTTACTGTAAAATAGGGATTAAAATTGCCAATTGTTTCCTTCACTGTAGTGATTATGTAACACAGATGTGTTTTTCATTTACTGTTTACTGAGGTTTTTACTACGCATTATTCCTCTTCTGGGTCAACAGGTCTGAAAGCGTAAACTGTAAAAAAAAAATAAAAAAATAAAAAAATAAGAATCTCTTACTGTCCATCCACGGGCTGAATCCTCAGAGCAGCCCACCTCACAGTACACCTCTACAGGGGTGGTGTCGGAAGGGTAGATGGTGTACACTCCACTACGATTAACACCACTCCTGTAGAGTTCTTGACAGTCCTGTGGCAGGAGCCGCACATACAAAGGAGCAGCAGCACAGAGAACGGAGAGAGACAGAGCTAACAAGCAGCATGTCTGAGAGAGAGAGAGAGAGAGAGAGAGATAGAGAAAGAGAGAGAGAGAGAGAGAGAGAGACATTTTTTAAATGAGAATATACAGTATTCGTGTCTGTTTCAAATCCCCATGAAATGTTTTGAGAGCTGAGATTTGATTATTGAAGTGCTTGATTGATTTTTCACATCAGCTAATATGGTCCAGTAATTGCCTATGCAGGTTACTTGACAGTTTTTAATTTTCCTACTTTTTTGAGTGATTTCTTCAATGTATTGTCATTGCAAAAGCTCCAGTTTCTTATTATTTAATTTATTATTTTACTTGGTTTAACGATGACGTCCATCTTTGTGTCACAATACACAACAAAATTAGTTATACCTGTTTAGCTGTTTATGAAAATCTCATACATGTGTGGATGTTCATGGAAATGCCCTAAAACGGATTAAGTCTTACTTTCAAAACAGGAGTTTTTCAGATTGCATGGGAGAGTTTGCATCGCCCTCGGCACCCCTACCATGTGGTATCCCGCACGGTTCGATCTTAGCACCCTTTTTTTCTCTTTATATGCAACCATTAGGAATGATTTGGAAGTATATATACTGTGGCATTTCATTCTTACACAGATGATATTCAATTGTATTTGTCTTTTAACGCAAATTCTTCCAGTGCCTTGGGAAACTTATTGGCATGCGTAGATGAGGTAAAGTCATGGATGGCTGCAAACTTTTTGAGTTTTAATAAATCGCAAACAGCGCTGATTATTTTTTTGGTCCCTCTGAAATGAGTGATATGGCCGGAAAATTTGGGTATGATCTGTGATAGTGTTTTAAAATTTAACTTTAAAATAAGCAAAGTTGTCAAAGCTACTTTTATTCAACTAAGAATGATTGCTAAGATAAAGCCTTTCTTTGGAGAAGATCATTCATGTTTTTATTTTCTCTCAATTAGATTAATTGGTAACTCAATTTATAACTCACTTTACTATGGTACTCAGACAAAATTTATGGACAAATTACAGATTATCCAAAATGCAGATGACTACTGATAGATTACTGATAGACTACTGATAGACTACTGATAGATTACTGATAGACTACTGATAGACTACTGATAGATTACTGATAGACTACTGATAGACTACTGATAGATTACTGATAGACTACTGATAGACTACTGATAGATTACTGATAGACTACTGATAGACTACTGATAGGTACTCGGAAATATAACCACATTACCCTTGTCTTGAGATCATTGCGTTGGTTACCAATATCGTATTGAATTCATTTTAAGATTCTAATCTTTGTTTTTAAATCTTTGCTTGGTACAGCCCTGCCACTGTGGATCTTATTCATGTTCATGAATCAAAGAGATCATGACAATTTAATGTGCAAAATCTCCTACATAGAGGAATTTAAGAAGCATTTAAAAACATTTTTTTTACATTAGCTTTTGATCATGTATGAGTGTTGAGGTATTGTCGCTGTAGATACTCATCGGAGCTTTTTTGAATGGTGTGTGCTGATGTTTTAAATATGTGGTTATTCATTTTTTTTATTGTAGCTGATTACATTGTACAGCACTGTGGTCAACTATGTTGTTTTATTATGTGCTTTATAAATAAAATTGGATTGGATTTTGGAATTCTCCATTAGTCTGAGGTAGTGACATGAGATCACACAAGCTCAGAATCAAACCTCATAAGCCCCAGAATTGGCAACACTACCACTCTGCCATCCAATTATATTTTATATTTGATCTTTTTTTAATAAAATAATAAAATGCTATTTGGTAAATTTAAGCAAAAAAGCTAGAAAATAACTAGTAAGAAATAATACAGCAGAAAAACTGCTCACCATCATAATGACGGTCCTCATTATTATTCTCTGTAAAATAAAATGCAATGAGTATCAAAAGAATTTATCAAACTTCTTACATCATTCAATGACATAATAATAATAATAATAATAATAATAATAATAATAATAATAATAATAACTTTATTTTCTATAGCACTTTTAAAATTACATCTCAAAGCTCTTTTACAACAAAAGAGATAAAAATGCAATGAAATATAAAGAAAAAGAAACCAATAAGAACAATTTTTTCAAAAATACAATAAAAATCACATAATCACAGAAAATCAATTCTAAAAAAGTGAGTTTTCAGAGGAGATTTCAAAATACTCAAATATTCAGCACGCCTAACCTGAGAGGGAAGTGTTCCATAGTTTTGGAGCAAAAGAAGAGAAGGCCCTGTCACCCACAGAGTGTAAGTGAGAAGTGGGAACAGTTAACAAACCAGCATCAGAGGAGCGAAGGCCACGTTTTGGAATGTAAGGGGTTAATGCAGAGCCTTGTAGGTAAGCATGAGAATTTAAAATTACATGCAACTTGACAGGGAGCCAGTGCAAGGACTCTGAAATAGGAGTGACGTGATCACCATGTGGTCCTGGTCCTGGTCAAGATTCTAGCGGCAGAGTTTTGCACATACTGCAATGTATTTAATTTGGATTTGGAGACCCCAACAAGTAAAGCATTACAATACTCAATTTGCGAGAATACAAAAGTATTGATAATTTTTTCAGCCACAGAGAAAGATAACATGGGGCACAGTTTTGCAGTGTTTTTGAGATGAAAGAATGAATTTAGATTTTTACTAAATTCTTGACATGAGGATCAAATGTTAAATTTTCACCCTTATGTTATAGATCACCACTAAATTCTACAATTTAGTTTGATAGTCCAGAGCAGACACATCCATATTTAAGGTTAAAGGACCAATGAGCATGACCTAAGTTTTGTCACTGTTAAGTCAAAGAAAATTTAGAGACATCCATTTCTTTATCTCAGTAATACACTGTGCAAGAAAGGCAACAGCCACACAGTCCCCAGTTTAGAATGGATGTAAATCTGGGTGCAAGCAGTGTACCTTAAAGCCATGGAGAGGGAATCCACGGAAACATCAACCATGTAGTAATGAGAGCGTTAAAAACAGAAGCATGAAAATACAGACGTGTTTCTGCACAGCAATAGGTGGAGTCGCATGGCGGACTTCAAAGACTCCAGAACCCCACAAACACTCGAATAACATACCAATCATTTCAAAACAATATAAACAATAAAAACGGCAGGTGGGAGCGGCAGCCAGCATACCTTTTCAACCAGAAGAGGTCATGTTATAGCATGTTAAAGTTTGTGTGTGTGTGTGTGTGTGTGTGTGTGTGTGTGTGTATTGATTATTTTCCTATAACAGCCCATGCGCAAGAGTTTTATTCTTCTTACACCACAGTAATTTACCAACAATTAAACTTATCATTAATTTATGAAGAACATGTCCTGTCAGGTTGTATCTGTTGAGGAATCTCAGTGAAACGGGTTAGTTCCTGTTGTCACTTACGTTACAGCAGCAGCTATAAACAGTCGTACCCCCACCAGCCTCTCTTTATTCTCTCTCTTTAAGTTAATAACGCAGTTTTTCATGTTACTGAGAAACTGCAAAGCGTAAACTCCTCTGTCCTGAAGATGTCGAAAAACTTAAAGTTACAGCTTTACCTCTGACTGTTACAAAGCACTGATACTGGAGACTCCTTCCATACACGTTACATAAACATCTCCTTACAGAAAACTTCTCCAGATTAAATGTGTTTGTGTGGAGCGTCTGCTGTACACGTCACTGTGAACGAGCTGTTACTGTTGAAACGATCATGTGTTATAGCTGTTATATTAAATTAATCAACACATTCTGACCAATCACAATCCAGAACTCAACAGAACTGATGTGTAACTATCAATTAACATGGTGAGAAAAGACACCAGAGGTAGAAGGACTTGCCTGTGTAGAACAGAATGATTCAAGTGATGGGGAGCAGATGCTTCCAGCAAGATGTGTGTGTGTGTGTGTGTGTGTGTCTCTTTTAAAGGGTGGTTATATGACGTCTTGAATGTGCAAAATAAACAGGTATGAGAAAACAATTGGGGTACATTCAAGTACATTTTGTTGTGCTGAAATATGAGGATGTGCTTTTATCCAATAAGGAAGTAACAGTTTATTTACAAGAAATACAGACATGCTAGTCTACATTCCACAGTTCTGTCCATTCCTTCTCGGAACCATTGATGGAAATGATGGACATGACTACAAACAATCTTCTGATTTCTATTGATAGCACATTTCTTTATGCTGACATCAGATACACAGTAGGTATGCTTTGTCTGCACTCTTGCGAACAACATGGTATGGGTGTTTTTTTTGTTTTTTGTTTTTCTTAAATGTGGTTATATGCTTGTTTCATGTTTTTTATATGTAGAAAAAATAAAAAGTAATAGACTATGTGCAGACAGCAGATCCATATACACTACTTAGTATTATGTAGTAGGATAGAATTTTCTCACTGATAAACAAAACGCATCACTGTAGAGGCGTCTGGGGCTCAGGTGGTAGAGCGGGTTGTCCACTAATCGTAGGGTTAGTGGTTTGATTCCCAGCCCACATGACTCCTCATGACTCCTCTTGACTCCACATGCCGAAGTGTCCTTGCAAAACTTTATTGGAAAATTATACAGTATAATTGTATCACGTACTGCAACTGAACTGAAATAGATGATGTCCTCCTGCATGCATTAAATTAAATGAATAATCTTAATTAAAATAGATTATTATTGTACTCGTGCCATTTAAATTTCATTTGTTTCTAAACCTGTGCGATGTACACCTTTAACGACGCACATTTACAGAAGAAAGAATCTATGCGACTATCTTCTGTATAACTGTCTGAGTTTTGCATGTTTTATTTATGTTGTTATTTAAATGAGAAACATTTACAGCAAGATAAACGTTAGACGACTTTATAAGAATTTTACACATTTTCTTCCTAAGGGTTTATTTATATATTCAAAATAGTCTGTGTTTAGTGTGTGTGAGCAGGATCCCTGTGTGTTCTCTCTCTCGGTGCGGTTCACTCACACTCTGGTCCAGAACCAGAAATCGATTTCTACTGTGTGATGAAAATAAACATTATTGTTTTGTTGTAAAACATAGAATTTGACAAATATACTGTTTAAGGCATATATCGGCTAGGACTTTCAGTTAAAGTCATAGAAAGGTTCAGGATATCGTGTAGCTTCGTGGCATCACGTAGCTTTAAATAAAATCATCACAGTCAGACAGATTTACAGATAACTTTACTTTTTTTTCCGAACCAAACAGGTTTTGACATGATTCTTAATAAAATGTGATTTATTTGATTCAGTAACTTAAATCAGAATTTCAAACGAGTAAATCTTGCAGCGTATTCTTAAGCAGTATGTTCTTTATTGTTTGAAATCACACTACTCCTGTTTCATTACTGACTGAATACTTGATAGTTCATTTTTTATTTAAGTCAGTTCGTGGCAAGCGTGCATACAATGTGTCTGACAAGACTGTGTGCGTTATGTCTCAGAAATAGTCTGGTCTTTTATATGGGTAGTCTATCCTCACAGACCTGTACAACTACATTCAGAAGTTCTCTTTGTTTACCCAGTACACGTTTCACTGACAGATCTACCAGCACATGATTTTTTTTATATGCAGTCAACTTAAAAACTTGTTGAAATGTTGAAAGTTATTAAGTTCATGTTACTTAAAAATGTTTTTTATTATAGCCAAAGATTTTATTAATCTTAGTTAAAACAGTGTGCTGTATCAACATAATCTACCAGTTGGCATAAACTCAAAAACCCCAGTGCAAATTTGACCTTAATTGTTTGTGTTGAGCCGCTGCTTTGTTCTTTAGAGTGTAGATTAGAGCCGGATAATGTTCTGTAGAATGCGTGTTATTCCAGATACAGATCTTTTGGTTTGTTGGTAGCGATTTGGTTTCACACAGCACATAATTTAACAACCGCAAAGGAGAAACATGTTATTTGAGGTGTGTGTAGGGATGAAAATGTCCAAATAAAACTCTTTTATTCATACTGGGCAAATATAGAGCACTGGAAAAAGCCTTTACGACTTTTACTAATCACCTAAATAAATGATTAGGTAATTATATAAATAACTAGATTCAGGCATTTTATGTATCTTCTGCTGTTTATTTTCTGCAAATCTCCTGAATGCATGGTGTTTCTGCACCGCTACAGCACGCTCGTAACTCAGTTTACCAGCTACTAAAAATGCTGCAGCCCAAAAAACACTTTTACTTCCTGCATTTGAGTCGAATGTGTTTTCTTGTTCACCTGACTCAGATGTGCTTGGGCCTGAGTGTTCAGTTCCTTCAGTGTTCAGTGTTGTAACAGCAAGGCCAATTCTATTGTTTTCAATACACACGGAATACATTTAGGTTTGAGATCAAAAGATGGAGACGATAGATCAGAATTTCTGCTGTCAATTCCTATAAAAAATGGCACCTTTGGTGGCAGACCACTCAATTTTTAGGTGAGCAAATGTATAGGAACAAATAGTTTTAAAGGAAATAAAATATTAATATTTAATTAATATACTTAATATTTGGTTCCATATCTGTTGTTTGTAATAACTGCATCACTCCTGCGACTCACTGACATCAAACTGTTGGTTTCTTCTTCTGTGAAGCTTCTCCAGATTTTTACTGCAGCTTCTTCCAGTAGTTGTTTGTTTCGGGGGGTTTCTCCCTTCAGTCTCCTCTTCAGGAGGTGAGGTGCTGATCAGTTGTTTGAAGGTCTGGTGATGGACTTGTCCAGTCTAAAACCTTCCACTTTTCCTCCTGATGAAGTCCTGTGTTGAGGTGGAAGTGTGTTTTGGATCGTTATCTTGCTGCATGATGAAGTTCCTCCCAATCATGAGTTCATCATCAATAAAGATCAGTGAGAATGTTCCAGAAGCAGCCGTGCAAGCCCAAGCCATGACACTACCTCCACCATGCTTGACCCATGTGTTTTGGATCACGAGTAGATCTTTTCTTTCTCCATTCTTTGGCCTTTCCATCACTTTGGTAGAGCTTCATCTTGGTTCCAGAACTTTTGTGGATCATCTCTGTATTTCTTTGGGAATTCCAGTCTGGTTTTCTGATTCTTACTGCTGATAAGTGGTTTGCATCTTGTGGTATGGCCTCAATATTTCTGCTCTCAAAGTCTTCTTCAAGCAGTGGATTATAATATCATCACCCCTGTCCTGTGGAGGTTGTTGGTGATGTTAGTGACTGTTGTTTTTGGGTTTTTCACACAAACTCACATTGATTCTGTCATCAGATGCTGTTGTTTTCCATGGCCGACCTGTTCAATGTCTGGTTGTCAGTACACCAGTGTTTTCTTTCTTTTTCAGGGCATTCCTAATTATTGTATTGTCTATGCCCAATGTTTGTGCAATGCGTCTGAAAGATTCTCCCTCTTTTCTCAGCTTCGAAACAGCTTGATTTTCCAAGAGTCAACTAAGAGTAGACATTCAGAGCTATTAATACTTTAAACAATCAATTTAACAGGACACACCTGGGCCACAGAAAACACGTCACATGTTCCTATATATTTGATCACTTGAATAAATAGGTGGGTACAAACAAAAGGTGCCATGTTCTAAATTGTTTAACACAACTAGATGTAAATATGAGGAAATGAAAACAACAGAATTGGCCTTGCTGTTCCAATACTTTTGCTGGGCACTGTAAACGGGTTTTCTAAAGCATGCAGTCTCTTTCTGTAAGGAAGTGAGAGTTTATTTATGAGGAATCTGAAACATACCATCAGCGGTAGTTCCCATAATCTGGCAACAATACATGCACAATGGTTTACATTGCCAAGATTCCAACGAAATGAGGGTGTGTTTGTGTAGAATTTATTATAGCAGCTATTCTGTAACCTATAAAAAATCTGATCATTCTTTCTGCAATAATCTAAATCACATTAGATAAAAAGAAAAAGATAAGATACTAGGACACACACACAGTAAAAGTATAAATGTGGATCAGTAGCATAGACATGAAGGCCAATATTCTGTTTATTAAAACACGTTTATTTCCTAAAATAAAACGTACAAATGAATTAATACTTTGTATCTCCTTGCAAAAATTAGGCATAGTTAAAGCTGCAGTACGGAACTTTTACCTCTCTATTGCCATCTCAGATTCATCTGTGTAGAGCAGTGCTGAAGCACAACCCACATTAAAAAAATAACTTATTTATTCATGAGTTCTTTTTTTATGTGGGTTGTACATAAAAAAAAAACTTTTACAGATTAATCTGATGGTTTGAGGTATTTGTATGGGTTTTATATTCGCTCCAATACTTGACAGCCGAGGTGGCCGTGGATAAGGTTTTCTTGGAGTAGAGGTGAATTACTCTCTCTAAAAAAGCTAGCAGAAATAAGTGCAATTTACCACATTGACCACAGCAAAACAAACAACCAAACAAAAACAACAACATAGGAACTCGATACCTAGATAAATCTAATGTTAGCTAGCTACCTATTGAGCCGCTGAAATGTCTGGAAAAATAAGCCATCACTGAGTCAGTCTTCAATCACTTCAGATCCCTGCATTTTCAGCAGCTCTCGAAAGACATGCCGATATTTATTCTCATTTAACACGGGCTCTGTGGCTTTCTCTTTTTGACTGCAGGCTCGCAGAAGTTCGAGGCATCTTGGTTTTGACAGCAGCTGATTCCTGAGATGTGAACGATGATTGTGTTTAGAACTTATCCAGATTAAAGCAGTCATCGAGATGACAAGTTTAAATTCTAAGCAACTCTTGTAAGAACAAGCTACAAACACTCCACCATCCTCAGCCCCCACGAACGCATTATACAGTAGTAGCCTGCTCTTCTTCTTTCTGTTTACGGACGTGACGTAACCACGCAAAGACGAATGACGTCAAACTGACATGTCCCACGAAATCCGACCCGACGCCAGGATTTATAAATTATTATTTTAATCTTACCGTTACTATTAATATTTGTACTTGCTCAATAATTGATTTTTGTTCATTTTAACCAAAGTAAAAGTTCAGTACTGCAGGTTTAAGTGTATATACTCTGTACGTCTGTATCAGTCGTTCATTTCACAGTAATACCTTTCAAAATTACACATCAAATTGTGTTTCACATTTAAATTGCACCAAAGAGCTACAATTCAATTATTTCCATCCATTTTCTGTATCATTCATCCTACACAGGGTCGCAGGGAGCCTGGAGCCTTTCACAGGGGACTTGGGGCACAAGGCGACGAGGTGCC
This sequence comes from Ictalurus punctatus, assembly GCF_001660625.3. NCBI lineage: Eukaryota > Metazoa > Chordata > Actinopteri > Siluriformes > Ictaluridae > Ictalurus > Ictalurus punctatus. The sequence goes on along the minus strand of NC_030441.2, from coordinate 19,810,660 downwards.
AACCCACCTCAGGGCACAATCGCACACACACTCACACACCCATTCACACACTATGGACAATTTGGGAATAACAATCAGGAAACTGGAGTGCCCGGAGGAAAACATGGAAATTCCATGCTCACAAGGCAGGAATCAAACCCCCAACCCTGGAGGTGTGAGGCAAACATGACCACTAAGCCACTGTATATAATAACAACTGCATCTATAAATTAAATTATAAGTCTAATATCTTGAGTGTAAAAAAGCACAACTAAATGCATTTCATATATATTTACATATAGCTTAATTACAATTTAAATACACCAAAGGCATTCCGAAATATTACATTTAGTATGTATTGGATCTGCATACTATTAGCAAGCATTAGAAAACACTGTAAAACTGTTGTGTTGGTAACATCTGCATCCTCCACCACCAGGAACATCACCTTCACTTCAACACCACTTCCTCCAAGATCACAATCAACATCAGCGATGTTATAAAGAGAAAGTCATCACTGTGCTACAGACACAGGTCTGATCTTCATAGCGATGTATTTGAGACCATAATCATAGCCTTTCCAGTGGTACCACACATTTCCGATGGCGTAATGAGTTTCGTCACGTCCCCACAGGTATATCCCGTTTGGGTTAGAGCTGTGACAGTCACTATACCAAAATCCCCCGAGGAAGCGTTTAGCACAGTTTGACGGATGCAAGTCTTGGTCTTTATCAAAGGTGGAGAATTTCTGTCCGTTGTTTGTCGCCATGGAATCACCTGCAGATATCAGAAGCTGTCATTACTAATGTACATTGTTTCTGAAACGTGGTAATGTATACCAGTTTCATCAACATGCATCTAAGATGTAGGTAACACTGTCATAGTGAATGGAGGATGGGAAACCTAGCACTATAATCTCCACTTCCCTCCTCCCACTACCAATTTTAGGCCAAATGTTTGTCTACATTTTTTTATCATCTGTTGGTTTCTTTAAAGCAATGGCCAAATGTAAAGAGTACTACTATAAGTAGAGCGTTGCTCTGATGAAGTCTCCCACAGTATGATCAGGATATCGTTTTATAAATTATTTTTTAATTCTTGACAAACTCTGATTGGTAGTAGCTGATTTGATGTAATTTTGTAAATTCTAAAATATACTAGCATCGTGATTTGATATTTCTGTCATGTAGCTCTCCACTACCCAGGAGTCACGGTGTCAGTCCAAAATGAAGAAGAAGAAGCGCAAAAATCTGTGTTTGATTTAAATTTGGACTCTCGTGTGCTGACTTCTACATGTATGTTTTCAAGAACAAACAACTGCTGATATTTACGTACACAATATAGCTAGAGGAAACTTTTGGGATGAGTCGAATGGAATTTTGGCATCAGAAGTGTGTTGGCACAGAGCGGTGTCTGGGTCTGGTTCTGCTTCTACACCGTGACTATGCCTTGTTATTGCATTTGAATGTCCATTCTCTTTGATCCTTCATTTATTTCATATCTTTTACACTCTCTCTCTCTCACTCTCTCTCTCTCTCTCTCTCTCTCTCTCACCTGCACCTCCATTGATGAAGCCGCTAATATGGAGTTTGTAGCCGTCAGCTTCAGATTCCACAGAGAAAGAAGTGTATTGAGCGTAAACCGACACGCCCTCAAAGTCCTGCAGGTCCACTTTCAGCTCATATTTCCTCTTATGTGTGAGTTGGTAAAGATTCTCCAATCCTTGAAGTGAATGAGAATAAAAAATTATATATATATATATATATATATATATATATATATATATATATATATATATATATATATATATATATATATATATACAGTCATGGCCAAAAGTCCGCGATCACTTTACATATATAATATATACTACAGTGATCGCAAACTTTTGGCCATGACTGTATATGCAAGACTGTCCAAGGTAATAATCCCTTTTGCAGTTCATTCTAGATGTACAATGAGTGAATGATCAATTTAAAAAAAATAAAGAAAGAAAGAAAGGATGAAAGGCGGGAAAAGAAAATAAGATAACATAAGATATAACTTTATTAATCCCCCGTAGGGGAAATTTAGGTCAACATAGCAGCACGAAGGAATATAAAAGAACAGAACAGATGCCGTATTGTAGAAGTATTCACACACTATTTACACTATACAATCAATAATAATCATTTACTACCAGATAATGTCTCAGATATAATCAGGCTTAAATCTGTCAGTTTGGTGTTGTGGTGCTGTGGTGTTATATTTAAAGTGAATCAAACTGCATTAGTCAGTATAGTCACATGGAGTCAGCACGGAACTGCACATTTGGCATTTTCAGTGTAAAACTAAATTAACTTAGTGTTTTTATGTCTGATTATTAGCTAGTAAATTAGAGATTAGTAAAATAAAATAAAAAATTTTTGTGGTTTCTTGGACAAGCTGTGTTTTTTTAACTTCAGGAGAGAGAAAAAAATCCACAACAATAAATGTAACTATAAACTGATCTTTAAAAAAAAGTTTGGCAAACCTTCCTTTAACAAATTTAAAACCTGTAATATTTGGTAATTTGCTGTGGTATAAGAAGAATAAAACACTTCAGGATGTGGTGTTATAGGAAAATAATCAATGTTTGAGTGTTTACAGTTATTCTACTTTGCTTCAGACCACATCATACCATCTCTTTTTTCCATATCATGATATGCCAAACTGTTTAATTCGTTATGTATATGTTATCCTGATTTCAGGCTTAATCAAATTTCTGAATGTAGTAGGTCTGTTCATCATATCACTACCTATTAGCCAGTGAGTGATCTGTCCTGTAGCTTCTCACCTATCCAGTATTCTCCGTACTTGTTCCCAAACCCTTTCTTGTAGTGTCCCCATGGTCTGTAGAAGTTCACACTGCCATCCATTCTCCTCTGAAACACCTGGTGTGAAGGTAACGTTCAACACTTTAGTGGAACCCAAAGCAACGGTACATATTGTAAGTGTGACAAGGACTACGGACTTTTCCCCTCCCCACCAGCAGAGGTCACACTGTCTGGAGTTCTACCACAACCGCTTACACTTGCACCCACTTCCAGGTCCAAACAGAAGCACTAGTATCTACATATATCAAGTTGGTCTGATGGTTTATCACACAAAACAACTGCTCTGGACTACATTTAATTTAAATGAAAATGACATTTGAAACTTTAATTTTAATAAAAGAATACAGGCCAAATTTTCATGCTATGATGAAAAATGAGGCACTACAGCAGGGGTGTGAAATCTTATCCAGAAAGGGCCGGTGTGGGCGCAGGTTTTCATTCAAACCAAGCAGGAGGCACACCTGATTCCACCTGTTTAATCAGTTATTCTTGGCTTTCAATAGATTCAGGTGTGGCTTCTCCTTGTTTGGAATGAAAACCTACACCCACGTCGGCCCTTTCCGGATAAGATTGCCCACCCCTGCACTACAGCATAAATTCCTGTAAAGGAGAAAGGAGACACGCATTCTAACATACCGTCCACTTTCCGTCTTTTGTTTGGCTTTCCCCACATCCCATGTCGCAGTACACCTGTACAGGCGTGTCTGCTGTAGGGTAGATTGTGTACATGCCACTGAGATTTTGTCCGTTATCGTAGATGTCAGAGCAGTCTGTCGGAAAAAGCTCCTGAGAAATAGGAATACTTCCAACCAGCAGGGGGAGCAGGAGCGTCCAGAACACTGAAAACACTGAAGACATCTTGTCCTGGAAAAAGACACAAAAATATAGTTAATGCACAGTTCTATTCATTTTCGAGACATCAAACATGCTTTGAGGTTCCTTTATAAACCGAGAGCCAGATCATTTAGAAAATGGTAAAGAGAGCAAACTGACTCAGATTATCTTAATAAAAAGCTAATCAATATGTCAGATAAAGCTAATCAAAAACAGATAAGCTATATAGTAATTAAGCCATGACTTACAGTAATGTTAGTCAGCTCCAGATGTTCATGAACACACTTCAATTCAGATGCAGAGGTTCTGGATTTGGCCGTAGACAGCTGTAAATGAAACAATGAATTTAAGGATTTGATTTTTTTTTTTACTTTCACTTTGCCATTCATGTTTTTAAGTTCATATTCCTGTTCCCATACTCACCTTCAAAACTAACACAGTTCAACTGAAAGTATTTGTAAATTAAAGATACAACACACATAAGGTGCTTCTCTATTCTATTTCCAGATGTTCATTACTCCACACTTTTAAATCCTGCTGTACTCCTAAACTCCACCTCACTGCGTCATACATGTGCCAGAATGGAAAGTCCTGATGACAATTCCAGTAATCAATGCCATAATTCTATGTAGCTGGTGGTGCATTGCAGAATAAATATTTAAACTGTCAATGTACCTTAAACCCAAATGAGTAAATATGTGCATGACATCATTTTATATGTGGAGTGATCCAAAAGACTGGACGACCAGAAACTGTCCAATTATGACACTCTTCTTTAATATTTACGCTGATATTACAACATTGCAACAGATGTGACATAACAGGATTGTGAAATAGAGTGACATGTGATGGACCATACTCTGAAACTTTGCTGCAAATATGCTGACCATTCAAACAGTATCAAGAAATTATATAAGATACTATACTGTACTATACTATACTATACTATACTATATATCAAGATACTATACTGTATGATAGATTTATTTGATTCATAGACATTAGAATTATTCATATTTATTTATTTATTGGTGCCCAAACCACCTCTCACTTTGGAGGAGCAGTGGCTCTACTCCCAGGTTCTCCCAGATTGCTGAGATCCTCACCATATTATGACGGGTAAGCCCCTGAGGAATGAGGAACCTCATTTCCACCATGTGTAGTCCTGACCATAGGTGAGGATAGGGATGTAGACCTAGCTCTCACACTTTCTTTTTCCATAATGTGTGAATAAGATCCTGAGGTACATAAAGTCCTCCACCAGGGGCAAGGTCTTTCTCTTGACCTGAAGGGAGCATACTAGACTTTGAAGTACAGATTTTCTTTCTTTCCCCACCCTCTTCCCCATCCCCCAACGTACAATTTCCCCAACTGTCCATCGCATAGATGCTGTCCAACTGGCATTTAAACTTATCCCCAACCTTCATCTTGAAGGTGTTCAACCTGGAAGATAGCTCGAAACCAACTGGAGGCTCATTTTATACCTTCCATGGATGTGAGGTGCTATGCCAGATGGGTAGCTGGCATGTGCTGAACAGTCATAGACAGACTAGACCCTTGCAATGGAAACTGCCTCTGGGGTAGCATGTAAGATTTAAAAGGAATGGACTAGGTATAGTTGGCCTTACTTTGAGTGGGGGTAGTCTCTATCCTCCTGTCAAGTCCTCAGGTGGGTGTGGAGATACCAATCCCAGGATGAGGATGTCACAGTGGACAAGATGATTGCATCTATGTGGTTTCATGTCTCAAGAAGGAGATCTATGACCATGACATGCCAGCTGAATACCTATGCAACAGTACATATAGTAAGTGTGACAAGGACAACAGACTTTTCCCCTCCCCACCAGCAGAGGTCACACTGTCTGGAGTTCTACCACAACCTCAGCCACTCCATATGATATCTCATATTGTGTAAGTCTGTCCTGATCACCTTGTCCTAGTTTCCCGGTGTTGTGTTTGGCATTATTCTTCTTTGGCCTTGAAATCTCCACTGGCTGTTGTTTTGACTCCGGCTTGTTACAAGAACATTGGATTCTACTGGATCCCGTCTTTAACTTTGAATGCGTCATTGTTTATTAATCTTCTGCACATAGACCCTCATCCTTTATCTCATCTTTATCTCACGTTAAAGTAAGATTGCCTAAAGGCAAATTTAGGAAACAATACCTTTAGCCTGAGCTTAATTTAAACTGACGTTTATAAACATTTAACTAATTTTATTGTACTATTATTATTATTATTATTATTATTATTATTATTATTATTGTTATTTTACATATTCAATAGAAAATCTATTTTGGAAAAGTAAGTTAAATGATTTAATTTTTCCAAAGCGGAGCTCCTAACATACCGTCCAATTCCCGTCCTCTGTTTGGCTTCCCCAGCAGCCAGCAGTGTTTCATTCATGAAACACAAGCAGAACGATGTTTTGTGTAAATACTTCGTAAAGCCGTTCTCACATAAACGCTGGAACATTTTGTGTTCTTTCAGGAAACCGAGGACGATAATTAACTAATTATTTAAATGTAAAAATAAATTATTCATAGCAAAAATGTTTGAAAACAACCACGTTTTCCTTTTTTATTATAGATTAATATTATTCTTACTATTAAACTTTTTTATGTTTAATGTTGTCACATATTTCTTAGGCTTGGGTTTATTTCTTTTAAAGTGTCATTTATTGCCAACACAGCTTCAGATAGTTTGTCTAACGGTCTTCTTTACAGAGCTAGAACTGCAGGGCGGGGCGGGCCGACCGGGTCCAGTTACTGGTTCAGTGACCTCATGGAAGATACGTTGACATTTGAAATTTCTGTTTCTGCAACCGAATAAACTTTTGGGTCAACATGGTGAGATCGTCATTCTCACGTATCTGTTGATATCATTATATGGATATCAGTTGTAATTCATGGGCGGGATTATGCTAATTGTGAATGAGTGTGCATTATAACATGCTTTATTTACAAATAATTGGAATTTATTAACATACACACACACACACACACACACACACACACACACACATTTTTAACAACTGAATCTGAGGATTCTGAAGAGAAGAATTTACTCATATGTTTACGAAGGTTTCATGAATGAGGCCCAACGTGTGCAAACACATAATATGACATAAGAAGCAAAGTAAACTTACACTGTAACTTACAATCATTTTAATATCCTCCAGTAGTTCATGTAAACAGCAGCTGGATTTTAACACAGAAATTCAACTGCAGTACCTGAGAAGAGTAAATGCAACATAATTAAATAAATAAACCATTTAATATTAATCTCTGACATATAAAAATCTGTATGTTTTTGCTTTGTGATTTGTTTTAATAGTTTGTTCTTCTAAACAAAAGTATGAGGGTTTTACAGTGTGATAGATTATGAGCAGTAATACTGAATAGGTTAACCATCTTCTTCACCACACAGATGAAGAACAGTGTGTTCGGATCTTGTAAATTAAAACTAAAGTCTTACCTGTGCTGCTTCCTGCATCCTCTCTGAAGCGTTCACACTCCCACACTTATAAACCTTGTTGGGCTTCTAAACACCTCCTGATTATTCCATTTATGGAAAATGTCTGAAGGACGTTCCTGGATCTTGGGCCAAAATCAAAATATTTTCACTTTGGATCATCAAAGACCTATTGTTTTAACCAGATGTTATACACTCATATATTGTGTATTACCTGATAAACATCTAAATTACTGAGATCCTTTGACCTTAAACTGATAAACAAAGGCATAACATGAACACTTCCTTGTAATAAACCCGACTACAACACCCAGCCCAGGTCTTGAGACTTTGACTTATTTGGATCTTAAGCAGTTAAGTAAGGCCATAACATTAAACCTGCTTTACATAAAGCCAAAACAACAATATAAGCTGATTTCTCACACTGTTATTTTTTCCAGGACAGGACAATTTATTTGTTTGTTTGTTTGTTTGTTTATTTATTTATTCTGCTGCAATAATCATAACTTACTAAGCATTAATGCGTGAGCTGTTATTAATAGTCTAAGTAGTAAGTAATCTTTAGAAGGTTGTGTTGTGTTTACACTATAGGTGTCATTGGAAAGAGCATTGAGATAGACTTGCCAAAAGTTTGTGGACACTTGACCATCACACCCATATGTGCTTGTTGAACATCCCATTCCATGTTTATTCCACCTTTGCTATTATAATGACCTAGATTTTGGGGCGTGGCTGTGGGGATTTTGGGGCGTGGCTGTGGGGATGTTGTGGGGATCACTCGAGTGTTCTACCTTCTTCCAACCTTCACACACCACGTCTTCATGGAGCTCGCTTTGTGCACTGTGTGTCATGATGGAACAGGGTTTGGGATCCTTAGTTCCAGTGAAGGGAAAGTTTAATACTACAGTGTACAGAGACGTTCTATATAATTATGTGCTTCAGACATTGTGGTGACAGTTTGGGGAAGAACCACGTACGAGTGTGATGGACAGGTGTCCACATACTTTTGGCCATACAGTATAGCTTTATGCTGTACTGGTGTAATGACAGTAAAGTTAAATTGAATCCTAATGACTTCCTAATCACCTTTTTTGTATTATGGATTTTTTTTAAATAATCTCAACATAAATAAATACAGCATGCTTGAGGTTGATTTTCAGTGTTGTTGTTTTTTATTATTGGAGTAATTTCCTTTCTGTGATTGTGACTCAATTTCCATTCTGTTGGACATCTAGTGCACTACACATTATGCTATACCCTATGTAGTGAGCATATGACCTCACTGTGTATGTGCTGCAGGGCCTCCTCTCATGATAGAGAGAGAGAGAGAGAGAGAGAGAGAGAGAGAGAGAGAGAGAGAGAGAGAGAGAAGAAACCACCAGCACTTCCACCATCAACAACAGCGATATTATAAAGAGAAAGTCATCACTGTGCTGCAGACACAGGTCTGATCTTCATAGCGATGTATTTGAGACCATAATCATAGCCTCTCCAGTGGTTCCAGACATTCCCGATGGCGTAATAAGTGCTGTCACGTCCCCACAGGTATATCCCGTTAGGGTTAGTATGGTGGCACTGACTGTACCAAAAACCCCCGAGGTAGGATTTAGCACAGTTCCCCTCTGCATTCGAGTCCTGGTCTTTATCAAAGGTGGAGAATTTCTGTCCGTTGTTTGTCGCCATAGAATCACCTGCAGATGGCAGAACCGGTCACTACAGACTCTCTGTATTATATTACATTATTGCATTTCAATGTTCATCCTCCTTCTTGTCTGTAGATATCCAGAGATATCTCTGACTCTCCCTTACCTGCACCCCCATTGATGAAACCGCTAACATGGAGTTTGTAGCCATCAGCTTCAGATTCTATAGAGAAGGAAGAATAGCGAGCGTAAACCGACACTCCATCAAAATCCTGCAGGTCCACTTTCAGCTCATATTTCCTCTTACGTGTGAGTTGGTAGATGTGTTCTAATCCTAGGGGTAAAAAGCAATATCATATGATGAAAGATATTTATGTAAAGTCAGGTTCAAATGCAAAACTATATATAACGCAGAGGCTATTTGTAGTACACAAATGCTGAAAGAAAGAAAGACAAAAATAAAGTGTGAAATGAAAAGTGTGAAATTGCAAAACAAACCATGCGAAAGACAGAAAGAAAGAAAGGCAGAAAGAAAGAAAGAAAGAAAGAAAGAAAGAAAGAAAGAAAGAAAGATAGAAAGAAAGAAAGACAGGGTAGATTAAATGCCCCATTTCACAAAGTAAAAAGACAATAAAGTGTGTTACTCTGTGTGGCCGCACGGGGGAAGCATTGAGCTTAAGCATTTGGCATTTTCAATATCAAACAATAGAAAAACTTTAAGCAGTATAGAAAAGGGATGGATGGATAATAATTACGTTGCTGTATCTGTGCTAATAAATTATATTTAAAAACCTCACAGTATTTATATGAAATATGGGGATTTTAATTGAATGTTAAAAATAGACCTATGAGCTTGAATCAAATGTGCAGGTCGACTGCAGCGGTCATGATGAAATCATTTACACCGGATTTAACAAAACATCACTTAAACACTGAAAATTTTGCCTATTACCCAAAGACACTTAAAATTCAACATAGAAGCAAATACTCACATCTGTGAACCCAGTTGGAGATAGAAAAAAAGACACCAGCCGTGAGTGAGAAGAAGCAAGGGTCCAGATTTTATTTCCACTTCACGAGATCAATACCAATAGGGTTAAAAAAAGAGCTCATCTACATTACCATGATGTTTAAAAAAAGGCTTATCAAATTTACCATGATGTTTTGAAAGAGGACTTTCTGACTACCATTAGGATTGAAAGTGGGAGAAAGAGAAAACAATTTAGAGAGACCTTGGTCTCATGTTGTTATCTCATAATGTTATGTGTGTGCATTGGGGCCTTTGTGTGTGTTATGTCTGCACGCCCGCCCTTGACTGTACGAGAGTGTGTGTGTTTCTCAGCCTGCACTCCTCAGCTCTTCTATTTCTCTGTGACTAATAAACCATAGTGTGTTACTCTTAAAGATCTTAAAGTGTGAATCCAATTCGTCAATATCCGCCTAATACCGCTTCTGTGTGTCTAGATGCCCGTCGTCATTTTTCCTTCTCTCCTTTACTGGAGGGGCACAAACAGACCCTCTGCCTGACCCTCCCTACAGCTTTCAGTCTGAGGATGATATCGCCTTCTCTGATCTGGGCTCTGACCATTCTTCCCTCTTCTCACCTGTCAGTCCACCTTATTCTCTGTATTCTCCTTATTTCACCCTTGCTGGCTATCCCATGTCCCCAGGACGCCCCCCATTTTCTTCCCCCTACCGCTCTCCTCACGATTACGCACCCACCAGTCATGTGAATTTTCAATAAAATTACATATTACTCATACTAGGCCTCCCTCGTGTTTATTTCATGTCATTTTTATCCACAACAAGCTTTTGGTGAAGAAGTGACCCCTCACCTATGTCAATAACTTAAAGGTTAAGTGTTTAACTGGCATCTACTGTATACATCATTTCTAACAGTCTAATATTTTTGTTTCTAAATCTACTTTAATAAAATTTGTGAATGTAGTAGGTCTGTCTTTCATTCGGTAATTAAATCCCAGTGAGTGATCTGTGCTGTAGTTTCTCACCTAGCCAGTATTCTCCGTACTTGTTCCCAAACCCTTTCTTGTAGTATCCCCATGGTCTGTAGAAGTTCACACTGCCATCCATTCTCCTCTGAAACACCTGGTGTGAAGGTAACGTTCAACACTTTAGCGCAATCACAGGCACTAGTGTTTATTTTGAGGTTGGTCTGAGAGTTTATCACACAAAACTGCTCTGGATTACATTTCACTTAAATGGAAATAATGTTAGAAAACTTGTATGTAAAAAAGTGCAACTATATAATTCCTGTAAAGGAGACACACATCTAAACCTACCGTCCAGTTCCCATCTTCTGCTACGTTTCCCATACATCCCATGTCGCAGTACACCTGGACAGGTGTTTCTGCTGTAGGGTAGATTGTGTACACTCCACTGAGTGTTTGTCCGTTAGTGTAGACATCAGAGCAGTCTGATGGAAACAGTTCCTGAGAACCAGGAGTACTCCCAACCAGCAGGGGGAGCACACACAACACTGACAAGGGAAAAACCATGTCCTAGAAAAAGACAAACAAAAACAATGACTTTTAAACTAAAAAAAAATAAAACATGTTTCCTTCAAACACAGCGAACTGAATGAGATTAAATAAAAAGATAAAAGCAAGAGCTAATTAAAATACAGTAATTACACTATGACATACAACCATTTTGGTCTCTTCTGACATTTTTCCAAGAAAACGATGCCTTGATTGTAAAGAGATTGTGGATTTGACCCTAGACACCTGTACATTCTGAGAAAACATGATCTTTTTTACACATACTGTCCATTATATTTATGTTTTAAGTTCATATTCTTGTTCCCAAAGATGCACAGCTCAAAAGAACATGTAAATGAAAGATAACAATAGAACATACCTAAGGTGCTTCTCTCTTTTTCAGAGGTTCGTTCTGCCATACTTTTAAACCCTGCTGAACTCCCAAACCTCGACTAGAACTACGTCATATGTGTGTCTAAATGGAAATTCCTGAGGGACGTTCCAGTCACTGGGTCCATGACCTTATGGATGGACTTGGTATTGGATTTGTTCAAACCTTATTTAAAAAAAAAAGAATTTACACATCCAAGTATTCTGTGTTGCCTATTATGATTAAAGAGTAGTATAATAATAATATAATATAAGGTTGTTATTGTACCTTAAACACAAACTAGTAAATATCAACATAACATCAGTTTACCTGTGGAGCGATCCAAAAGTTTGGACTACTCCAATCTGTAAACATATGACACACTTGTTCAATATTTACTCTGCAGCAGTTACAGGATTGTGAAACAGAACTACAGATGACGGACTGTGCTCTGGAACTTGGCCATGAAAATATAGTGCATCCGGAGAGTGTTCACAGCGCTTCACTTTCTCCACATTGTGTGATGTTACAGTCTTATTCCAAAATGGATTCAATTCATTATTTTCCTCAAAATTCTACAAACAACACCCCATAATGACCACGTGAAAGAAGTTTGTTTCAAATCTTTACAAATTTATTAAAAATAAAAAAACAAAAAAGCACATGTATAGAAGTATTCACACCCTTTGCCATGACACTCAAAATTGAGCTCAGGTGCATCCTGTTTCCACTGATCATCCTTAGATGTTTCTACAACGTGATCAGAGTGCACCTGTGATAAATTCAGTTGATTGGACATGATTCGGAAAGGCACACACCTGTCTGTATAAGGTCCCACAGTTAACACTGCATGTCAGAGCACAAACCAAGCCATGGAGTCCAAGGAACTGTCTGTAGACCTCCGAGACAGGACTGTATCGAGGCACTGATCTGGGGAAGGGTACAGAAACATTTCTGCAGCATTGAAGGTCCCAATGATCACAGTGGACTCAATCATCCGTAAATGGAAGAAGTCTGGAACCACCAGGACTCTTCCTAGAGCTGACCACCCGGCCAAACTGAGCGATCGGGGGAGAAAGGCCTTAGTCAGGGAGGTGACCAAAAACCCGATGGTCACTCTGACAGAGCTCCAGAGTGTGTCTGTGGAGAGAGGAGAACCTTCCAGAAGAACAACCATCTCTGCAGCACTCCACCAATCAGGCCTGTATGGTAGAGTGGCCAGACGGAAGACACTCCTCAGTGAAAGGTACATGACAGCCCGCCTGGAGTTTGCCAAAAGGCACCTGAAGGACTCTCAGACCATGAGAAACAAAATTCTCTGGTCTGATGAAACAAAGATTGAACTCTTTGGCCTAAATGACAAGCGTCATGTCTGGAGGAAACCAGGCACCACTCATCACCTGGCCAATACCATTCCTACAGTGAAGCATGGTGGTGGAAGCATCACGCTGTGGGGATGTTTTTCAGCGGCAGGAACTGGGAGACTAGTCAGGATTGAGGGAAAGGTGAATGCAGCAATGTACAGAGACGTCCTTGATGAAAACCTGCTCCAGAGCGCTCTGGACCTCAGACTGGGGCGAAGGTTCATCTTCCAACAGGACAACGACCCTAATCACACAGCCAAGATAACGAAGGAGTGTCTACAGGACGACTCTGTGAATGTCCTTGAGTGTCCCAGCCAGAGCCCAGACTTGAACCCGATTGAACATCTCTGGAGAGATCTGAAAATGGCTGTGCACCGACGCTCCCCATCCGACCTGATGGAGCTTGAGAGGTCCTGCAAAGAAGAATGGGAGAAACTGCCCAAAAATAGGAGTGCCAAGCCTGTAGCATCATTCTCAAAAAGACTTGAGGCTGTAATCGGTGCCAAAGCTGCTTCAACAAAGTGTTGAGCAAAGGGTGTGAATACTTATGTACATGTGCTTTTTTTGTTCTTTATTTTTAATAAATTTGTAAAGATTTCAAACGAACTTCTTTCACGTTGTCATTATGGGGTGTTGTTTGTAGAATTTTGAGGAAAATAATGAATTGAATCCATTTTTGGAATAAGACTGTAACACAGTAAAATGTGGAGAAAGTGAAGCGCTGTGAATACTTTCCGGATTCACTGTACTGACCACTAAAACAGTATCAAGGTGTTATACTAGACATTAGATTTATTAATGTTTATTTATTACAGTTTTCAAATGAAAGGACGTAGTTCAAGTGCAGAGGAACCTATATACACAATAAAGATCTGCTGGACTTATCGACACACTCCCAAATTTCCTCTCATGGATCAGTAAAGTAAATCCACCCATCCACACAGCGATGCTGTCAAATAAGTATTGAACGTGTCAACGTTCAACGTGTCAACGTTTTCTTCTTTAATTCCAGACTGCTGGGACTACGGCTGCTCCTAACGCCATACAGACTTCATATAAATCCATAATGAACTTTTTCACACTAACTGTTGTTACCCAGAGGAGGATGGGTTCCTTCTGAGTCGGGTTCCTCTCAAGGTTTCTTCCTCTTAAAACATCTTAGGGAGTTTTTCCTTGCCACCGTCGCCACTCAGTGGCTTGCTCAGTTGGGATAAATTCACACCTTTAATATCTGTATACCGTGTTGATATTTCTGTAAAGCTGCTTTGAGACAATGTCTATTGTAAAAAGCGCTATACAAATAAAATTGAATTGAATTGAATTGAATCAACATTTTTTTCAGTAAATATATTTCCAATGTTAATGGATATATATATTTATTTCAAATGTTATTCACATGAAATTTTCACCAGATATCAGTATTAGCTCAAGAAATCTGGAAATATAAAGAATTCACAACATTAAAGTCCATAAATAAAATTATGTGTAATAAAGTGGAATGACACGGGAAAAAAGTATTGAACATGCTAAGAAATCGCAGTTCTCCATGGCAAGGTAAGGCAAGGAACCAGCTGAAATCCGTAAGTAATTACACCCCCTATCTGTGTAAATGAATATCAGCTGGGTCAGTACATTGACGGTCTATAAAAAGGCTTTTCGTTACCAAGGTGTCACACAAGAAACCTCTCATGATGGGTAAAAGCAAAGAGCTCTCCCAAGACCTTCACAACCGTATTGTTGTGAAACATATTGATGGAATCGGATACAGACGTATTTCAAAACTTCTGAATCCTCCAGTAAGCACCATCCGGGCCGTTATCCACAAGCGGAATCAACATGCTGTCCACATAACTACATGCAAGAAATTGTATTTCAGTATGTTCCTTATTTTTTTATTCTTATTTTCCTACAACTTTAAGAAAGACACAGACTCCAGCAAGTAAAGAAACATATATATATATATATATATATATATATATATATATATATATATATATATTTAATTTATATAATTCTGCAAAATCATATGGTAAAAAAAATACAGTGACAATATTTTATCACGACAGATGACAAGACAGTATCAGACTCTATCAAACTCATCGTTGTGTCACGTGGGCGCAAGAGTCTACGACACAGGTCTGATCTTCATAGTGATGAACTTCAAACCATAATCGTAGCCTTTCCAATGATGCCACACATTTCCAATGGCAAAGTGAGTAGCGTCACGTCCCCACAGGTATATCCCGTTAGGGTTAGCATGGTGGCACTTGTTGTACCAAAAAGCCCCAAGGTAGGATTTAGCGCAGTTTCCCTCCTCATTCAAGTCCTGGTCTTTATCAAAGGTGGAGAATTTCTGACCATTGATGAACTCCAGAGAATCACCTGCAGATTGTGGACACAATTACCAGATTCATTAAAAAGCCTTACAAAATTGTCCCAGAAATGAATATTTTCATTACATGGATGTAATTTTAAGAGTTATAAAGGATGTAACCAGCATTGCCATTTGAGTCTGTTTATGATTACTCATTCTCACCTGCGCCTCCATTGATAAAACCGCTAACGTGGAGTTTGTAGCCTTCAGCTTCGGATTCGACAGAGAAATACGAATACTGAGCGTAAACTGAAACTCCATCAAAGTCCTGCAGGTCCACCCTCAGCTCGTATTTCCTGTTCCGTGTGAGCTGGTAGAGATTCTCCAATCCTGTCAGGATGTGAGCAATACACACATGACGTATAAGACAGTATTAATACCTCAGTCAGTGTATAGTAAGTGTAAAATTAATACCAACAATTGCTTCATCAGGGTCCATTTCAAATGTGACCAAATTCAATTTCAACAGACACGCGTGTGTGTGTGTGTGTGTGTGTGTGTGTGTGTGTGTGTGTGTTTCATCTCTTGCACTTTTAGTGTTCGTATTTATTTATCCAACATTTCGGCTCAGAATACAGTGAATCTGTTTATTATTTCTCTCACAGCCAAAGAACAACTCACTGCTGTAGCTTCTCACCTAGCCAGTATTCTCCGTACTTGTTCCCAAACCCTTTCTTGTAGTGTCCCCATGGTCTGTAGAAATTCACACTGCCATCCATTCTCCTCTGAAACACCTGGTGTGAAGGTAATGTTCAAAACTTTAGCAGAAGCAAAAGGCAGTATGACCTCTCACCAGAAAAGACACCAAAACCAATATCTCTAACATACCGTCCAGTTTCCATCCTCTGTTTTGCTTTCCAAACATCCCATGTCGCAGTACACCTGGACAGGTGTGTCCGCTGTAGGGTAGATTGTGTACACGCCACTGAGTGTTTGTCCGTTAGCGTATACATCAGAGCAGTCTGTCGGAAAAAGCTCCTGAGAAATAGGAGTACTTCCAACCAGCAGAGGGAGCAGGAGCGTCCAGAACACTGAAATCACTGAAACCACAGCACCCTGGGGAAAAGAGATACAACACACAATGATATGGTTTACATGTATAAAACATTAAAGGAAAATATTGATAGACTTCTGAGGGGCAGAACTACATATAGAAAGCTCTTCAAGATTAAAAGACAAGACCAGTCGTCCAGGTTTATGGCCACAATGTGTGATTTCTTAGCAAAGTATCACCCAAATAATATAATAATAATAATATCCAACAAATAGTGAACTGAAAGAATGTATTAAATTATATACATAAAAAAGAAAGAAAGTCCCATTAACTCACACTACTATGACTTACAATCATTTTAGCTTGAATCTGAAGCAGAGGTTCAACTTCTAGACCTAGACAACGAATAAAAGAACGATTTCAAGCAAGTTTAATGTTTGTTCAGTATGAAAACATGGGCATATTTGTAAACATATCTGCAGAAGCAGATCAATTTTCATAGAAAAATTCATGGATTTCAAAAAGAACTACATTTTGTTCCTAAAGCCAATTTCAGGACCTCATAGATCCACGGAGAAATGAGTACAAAAATATAACTTACCTGCAGTGTTTCTCTGATTCTTGGTTCATCCTCTCACACTTTTAAACCCCGCTGGACTCCAGAACTCCTTCTAACATGTGTGTGTGTGTGTGTGTGTGTGCAAATTCCTGAAGAAATTCCCGTACCATTTCATGACCTCAGCGGCCGGGTGGATAATTTAACACATTCTTGGATTTCTCCGTAGTCATGTTTATCTTCTGTGACTACACACACATAATCAGATAGTCTTGTACCTTTATTTTTTGGTACTCTGACTTTAAGCTGTTAAACACAGCTATAATAAATGATATCTAAGGAATAAGAAGGGGAAAAAAACATGGTGTACACTCAGATTTTACTGGAAACTCCGTGATTGCGACACTGCAAATGTTGGAAGAAAGTCAGTCGATTGACGGTAAGGAAGAGGGATGTGGAAACACAGCCAGTGAAATCACCAGTATTATACACTTCTTGTGAAAGAACAATGTCAACATGTTCTCTAACCGGAATCACAGAACCAGAACAGAACATGCGTCCAAACCCACTTTTCTCCCAGTTTCATCAGTAACATCCAGCAGTTAGTTCACCATGAATCCCACCGAGCTGCGAGGGTGACATGTCTCCTCTGACACCCAGAAGAGTATTAGAAACCATCCGAGCTTAACCCTGTCCTTCTCACCACATCATCACAGCAGGTATAGACAGCTGTGGCGCCAATGAGACAGTATGCGCTGGACAGTCGTACCACTTGAGAGCCTGTGCAGTTTATTAAAGCGTTAACACAACGTAAAGCTGCTTTCACACACAGACTTTTTGTTTCTAAGCCACCAGTGTGTTGTAGATTTACAGAAAATCTTTTTAATCATGTTTTTAATCAGGGCACACGTTGGGTGGCAAAAAAAAAAAAAGCTGCAAAAATGTAGACTTTTCCATATCAGAAAAGTTAAGATAGTAACAGCGTTACTGTTAAAAAGCACTGACACTGGAGACTCCTTCCATAAATGTTCAAAAAATAAAACTCACTCTGAAACACTGTGGAAAAAATCTATTGACATTATTACTGTTTCGTTTTACTCAAACTGCCATTTTGCAAATAATTTTTTTGTCACATTCCTAATAAATCAGTTTAGCTGTGTGTGTGTTTAACGTTAGCTGAAGCGAACACACACACTTATAGACTTTTTTGTTTTCATATTAAACAGAGACAGAAAGTGTTGTCAGGACGTTTCCAGAAGGAAAATCAAGCTGATACCAGAGCACCAGGGAAAACATTTCTGTCAGATGAAAAGCTGGGAAAGGGGGCGGGGCTTAGTGTCCTCGACCCTGAGTTCAGCATATGACCGAGGACGAGGGACATCAGAGGTGCTGAGGCATGGCCACTCACATCATCAACAGTAAATAAAACATCACTTCACTACTTTAAATAAGTTTATTTATTTACGTTAGATCAATCATCACGAGTCGGTGAAATCTATAAACACCGACTGGACAGTTTCGAGAACACCATGGCACCGAGGTGCAGGATTTCAATCTCGGCCCCAAGTCGAAAATATCAGGAAGTCCGATACACCTACGTGACTGTCATTCGTTCCGGAGTCACGTCGATTGGCTCATCTGCGGTTTTGATTTTAAGGAGGGAGGGGAAGAAGGAAGGAGAAGACCGCTCTTTCTGTACATTTCTGAGCGATAACGCCGCTGTTAAAATGCAGCGCTCCTAAAATGAACAGGTGCGTGAACAGGTGAGCGGGGCGGGAAAACACCGTCCTGTGTTTATATAGAACAAGACATAACTTCATCTAATACAGTTTACTGCCGTTTTATCATGCGGGTGTGTGTGTGTGTGCGCGTTTTAAACTCAAAGACAAACCTGTGTTCATCATGTGATCATATTTATTGGTCATTCTCCACGGCTGCAGGTTGGACATGTCGTGTCCAGGACACATCGTGATGAAGGTGAGCAGGAAAATCCAATCAGGGCTTTGATGAAATCTGATCTAGTGACTTTCATTCTACTATTTTTATTTTTATTACAGATGCTTTATTGTAAACAACTTGAAAGTGACTGTGTGGTGTGTGTGTGTGTGTGTGTGTGTGGTGTGTGTGTGTGTAACTCAAGGGGAAAAGCGCACGCGTGTGTGTGTTAGATTGAAGTCCATGGACTTAAGTAAAGTGGAACAAGAGACAGAAAGAGAGAGATGGATGGATGGAGGGATTGATGAAGGAAGGGATGAGAGTTATCCTGTACGCAGGATGATGTGAACCCCGGAGTCAGTAAACACCGGACCGCTCATGTCTCCGACCTTCAGCGCAAATGAGGCTTCTTCAAAAGGCTTCTGCATCTGACCTGTTACATATACACACACACACACACACACACACACAGTTTAGAACAGGGGAATAATTTAAAAAGCATAATACTGTGTGAGAATAAACCTTCTAATGTCGGTTTGTTTTGTTGTTATTTTGCGTTTCTGTTCCAAAACCGTAAAGCGACCTCGTGGTCCCCCAAACTCAACAGCGCCCCACAGTGTGTAAGTATAAATAAGTTCCTGGACTGAACTGGGTTCCTGCAGGGGCCCGAACAGGGACACGTGGTGTGGGCGGAGCTATGAGCCTTGCAGATCACTGATTGGTCCTTGAAGCTGCCCCACTGTTTAACATGGTCAAGTGGGAAGTGCTGTCATCAAACCACACCCTCAGGTAGAAAATTGATTAGGTGTGTGTGTGTGTGTGTGTGTGTGTGTGTGTGTGTGTGTGTGTGTGAGAGAGAGAGAGAGAGAGTTACCCCTGCCGAACATGCCGAGGTCTCCTCCGTTGCGTGCAGAGCTGCAGTCACTGAACTGAGACGCCAATGTCTCGAAGTCCTCCTCACCGGACTTTATCTGATCTATATACCCTACACACACACACACACACACATATTACAAAAACGTACTCTGAAAAGGTTACAGCTGGTGGTTCTCGTTCCTGCTCAAAATCAGAACTAACAGTACTTGTGGGTGGAGCTAGCCACACAGCTCAATGCTGATTGGTTAAGCACAAACACACAATAATCTGGCTCTGCAGTAACATCATATACTCATGAATATTCATCACGCACTCACCATGTATAAGCTGCAGAGCTTCCTCTTTGGTGCGTGTGATGTTCTCTTGTCTCCATGACGACGGTCGGCGCGACTGATTGTGTTTGACCAGCAGGTGAGAGCAGCGCACCTTTTCCACCGCCGCCCCCCCACCACCGCCCCCACTCGGCCGCTCCCACTGACTCGCATTCGTACTGTGGTTAAAGTAGTACACCCTGCCTGGAAAAGAGGGCGGGCATTGAGAGAGAGAAGGAGAGAGAATGAGAGATATTTTGATATTTAAGATGCCTTTAACGCATAAGTTTAAAATTTAAAAAACCCATCAGACCCTCCACCCACGCTGAACCCGCAGGCTCCACCCACGCTGAACCCGCAGGCTCCACCCACTCAACCAACACACCCCTCATGTCTTAATTCAATGTCTGTCTGCTCAGTCTAAACCTTCTCCAGCTTTGTTCCTCTTCTTTCCTTCTGTCCTCAGCTCTACTGTATTCTTCACCCGGGCGGAGTTTCTCATTCTCGCAGGTCCTCATCATCTTAATTATTTACAAATATCAACACCTGACTAGGTAAAGGCAGGGCGTGGCCGCACACATCCCAGATCAACTCCCAACGCGGGTCCAGTGATCCGATCCAGGGTTATTATAGCTTTAAATATACTGCTAGTTTTTTATTTTTATTTCCTTTTGTATGTTGGGTAAATAGTTTTGTTTTTATCTTGTGAAAATCATTACTGATTGTTTTAGTTTTTAATATCAGAGTAATAATACTCAAAATAATCCCACACTGGGCTCAGTCTTCTCCTACCTATTAATTTGGCCATTAGCGAAAGTTACTAAACAGCTGAGGTGCCGAGGATCTCCGACACGTTACTCTGCCACCTACTGGTCATTTATGATTCACACTCGGTTCAGCTTCTGTTCTTCAGACCACCGAACATTTACAATACGTTACAGCTGCAGTTTTGTTTTCCTTCATTAGGACAATTAAAAAATTTAAAAATTAACACATCCGATCTCAACACGTCTTCAGGATGCATTAGACCTGAGCTGACAACTTACTGTCCGATCTCCCAGCACTGGGGGGGCGGGGGGAATCAAAGAGGGACAGAGAGAGAGAGAGAGAGAGAGAGAGAATAAAAAAGAAATTAAATCCCAAAACAAATTAAACACGTACACACCCCTAAACAAACACATCCAATTATCTGAAGATCTGAAGAAGACGACGCTGATAGAAAGATAAATTCTGAGTAAATATAGAGCGAGTGATCACAGTTTATAAACTGAAACAGGAGCACACACTAACACCCATAACCTCAGAGAATAAAGACTCTAAACACTGTGAGAAACAGGAAGTAGAAACACTCTGACCCGATCTGCTCTTCACTCTGACCTGCTCTTCACTTCACTGACCTGATCTGCTCTTCACACTGACCTGATCTGCTCTTCACACTGACCTGAACTGCTCTTCACACTGACCTGAACTGCTCTTCACACTGACCTGAACTGCTCTTCACGCTGACCTGATCTGCTCTTCACGCTGACCTGATCTGCTCTTCACGCTGACCTGATCTGCTCTTCACGCTGACCTGATCTGCTCTTCACGCTGACCTGATCTTCAGACTGACCTGATCTGCTCTTCACTTCACTGACCTGATCTGCTCTTCTCTGACCTGATCTTCACTCTGACCTGATCTTCACTCTGACCTGATCTGCTCTTCACTTCACTGACCTGATCTTCTCTGACCTGATCTGCTCTTCACTCTGACCCGATCTGATCTTCACTCTGACCTAATCTTCAGAATGACCTGATCTTGATCTGCTCTTCACTTCACTGACCTGCTCTTCACTCTGACCTGATCTGCTCTTCTCTGACCTGATCTGCTCTTCACTCTGACCTGATCTGCTCTTCACTCTGACCTGATCTGCTCTTCACTCTGACCTGATCTTGATCTGCTCTTCACTTCACTGACCTGCTCTTCACTTCACTGACCTGCTCTTCACTCTGACCTGATCTACACTCTGACCTAATCTTCAGAATGACCTGATCTTGATCTGCTCTTCACTTCACTGACCTGCTCTTCACTCTGACCTGATCTGCTCTTCTCTGACCTGATCTGCTCTTCACTGACCTGATCTGCTCTTCACTTCACTGACCTGATCTGCTCTTCACTGACCTGCTCTTCACTTCACTGACCTGATCTGCTCTTCTCTGACCTGATCTGCTCTTCTCTGACCTGATCTGCTCTTCACTTCACTGACCTGATCTGCTCTTCTCTGACCTGATCTGCTCTTCTCTGACCTGATCTGCTCTTCACTTCACTGACCTGATCTGCTCTTCACTCTGATCTGTCCAAAATATAAGCGCATCAGACAGGAACATTAGCATAAATTCCCAGGCAAAACTTCTCTCTGAGACCTGAACACAAACTGAACTGTGTTTTAGAGGAACATGCAGGAAGTGCAGCTCATATCCAGTCCATCATACACACACCTCCTCTAATCTAATCTAATCCTAACACTGTCTATTATTATAATAGTTCATGTGTGTATTTATACAAATTAATCAAACACTGCATATCTTCCAGTAATACACCTGTTAATCTAATTATTGTTAGAATAAACATTTATTATTATTTATTGTTCTCTATTCCTTTATTTGTTGTTATTAATTTACTCATTTAACATCGTTATAACAGTCACGCTAATAAAGAACTCTGAACTGAGAGAGACTCAGAGGGAGAGAGAGGGAGAGAGAGAGAGAGAGAGAGAGAGAGAGAGAGAGAGACTCGGGGAGAGAGAGAGAGAGAGAGAGAGAGAGAGAGAGAGAGAGAGAGAGAGAGAGAGACTCGGGGAGAGAGAGAGAGAGAGAGAGAGAGAGAGAGAGAGAGAGAGAGACTCGGGGAGAGAGAGAGAGAGAGAGAGAGAGAGAGAGAGAGAATGCAGGGAAAATAATAGAAGAATAAAGTGCAAGACAGAAATTGAGACAGGCGGGAAAAAGAGAGGAAAAAAGAACTCGAGCAGGATGGAGTGAGAGATGAAAAGATATATATCAGTAAATGATATTATGAACATTATTAGCTTATGAGCTAGTTATTAAACTGCTGCACTTTAGCGGGAGTTAGCCTGCTAGCTGTAGCTCCATGTCTCAGAATCAACGCCGATTATTTCACCCTGTTTATCAATAAAAAAAATCTGCCGTTCAGACACCGAACATTTAGATAAAAAAATAAAAGTGAAGATAATTACTCAAAACTTTATCACTAGCTAGCTGTGATGCTAACGCCTGAATGGAAACCACTGCAGTGGCTAGTTAGCATAGCTAGCTTTGCGGATTTTATTTGATTTTTTTCTCGCGCCTTGTAAAAGCCAAAAACACGGCAGTAATTTATACCTGCATGTTACACTCACCTGAACTCCGGCTCATACGCTTCTCCCACCCGGGCGGTAACTTCTCATCGTCAGACATTTTATTTAATTTAATTTTTATTTTTCTAAAACAGTAGATTGATGCTAACTGCAGCTGGTCACAGTCACTCCCCTCACTGATGGCGTTTTCATTCCGCTGCACTTCCGCCTCAATCCGCCAGAGGGCAGAGAACTTAAACTCCCGCCATATTGCAGGCGCTATCTGTTAGGTCACGACAACACGCCTGCCATATTGGAAAGGTCAGGTGTAGTCGTGAAGTCAATGAGGTGTATAAAGTGATGCGTGTCTACGTTCATAAAATCGGCTAAAACTCACTTTATATTTAACAGATTTTAACAAAACGTGCTTTGTTAAAGACTTCATATATTTCTACATGTCACCCGTGATATATAAATATAATGTATACACACTATTGATATTTTTGTTCGAACATAATTACTGGAAACTGCCAGTAAAGCGCAGTCCCGCAGGTGGCGCTAATTCACCTGTCAATTAATTTTAACGCTTCAAAAAACCATCACAAAGACGTAAATACACCAATACTGCAACGAAAGCACGAAACTCTTTATTGTGTGTAATAAATGAGGATAAAACCGAAATTAAAATCATTCTGCTTTCAAATAATATCGACTCGTGCCTAAATTAACACATTAAGCCTTCAAACCTCTTAAAGGTACGTTTTTCATAAAAGAATCGACTCCTTAACGTAAATATTGTGTCTTACGTCACATTATTATATATTACATACGTGTTTTATTTATCCTTTACACCAGAAACGATGCTGTTCATGTTTTCTCGCCCCTTACCCCTTCTTTTTACGACGTTTGAATGCGTTTGACGACAGCCACATTAGTCCCGCCCTTTATCGAGGAGATCTGTATTCTATTAGCGCGTTCCGAACGTCAATCTGGGTTTCCTGCGATTTGATTGGTTTAGATATTTCATTCGTTATCTTTACGATACTCGTTTACGGCAGAGCGTCTCCAAAACGTGAGTGTGTTTATTTTACCGAGAACAAATCTCCGGTTTTGGTGAAAGCTTCTTCTTTATTGTTATTTATTTATTTATATATAAATGTGTGTACTAATGTATAGATTTATTTGCGTGGAGTTGGTGAGTAATGCGTTCGGAAGTGACGTGAGACGCCGTTTTATAAAGCAGGAGCTGCAGATGAAAGCTAATATGAGGAGCTCAGACACTTTACGAGAAAACTCTAAAGATTATTGAATCACTCATCTCTCTGATTATCTGCCTGAGATTTAGAAATAAGAAAAGAGCTGCAGATCTATTCGTGTGTGTTGGTGTGTTAAGTAAGGAATAAACACGGTGTGTGTGGTGTTAAGTAAGGAATAAACACTGTGTGTGTTGGTGTGTTAAGTAAGGAATAAACACTGTGTGTGTGGTGTTAAGTAAGGAATAAACACCGTGTGTGTGGTGTTAAGTAAGGAATAAACACTGTGTGTGTGGTGTTAAGTAAGGAATAAACACCGTGTGTGTGGTGTTAAGTAAGGAATAAACACCGTGTGTGTGGTGTTAAGTAAGGAATAAACACTGTGTGTGTGGTGTTAAGTAAGGAATAAACACTGTGTGTCTGGTGCTGTTACAGGAAAGCAGTCAATGATGGCATGGTGTATTGAAGAGCAGACTATAACGGCACATTCCCAAGTGTTTTATTCCTCTTACACCACAGCTGTTCGACAACTATTAGAATTTTTTACTTATTAAAGAACCGCGCAATGCTTCTGATCCATTTATAGTTAGGTTTAATGTCCTGTGATTTAGTTTGTGTTGTCACTTACGTTATAGCAGCTATAAACAGTCGTTCCCTCACCAGCCCTCGTTTTATTCTCTCTCTTTATTCTCTGTCTTGAATTTAATAAGAGAAAGAGATTGCAGCTTGTCATTGTTTGTTAGCGAGAGTAAATAAGTGTAAACTCCTCTGCTGAACATGTGGGAAAACTTCAAGTTCCAGTTTTACCTCGGAATCTTACACAATGCTGACATTGGAGACTCCTTCCATACACGTTACATAAACAACACAAAAACCTGATGTTCTGTGTGTGTGTGTGTGTGTGTGTGTGTGTGTGTGTGTGTGTGTGTGTGTGTGTAACAGGACAGCAGTGCAGAGATGATTGAGGTGGTGTGTAATGATCGACTGGGCAAAAAAGTCCGAGTCAAATGCAAGTATCCTTTAAAGTGTAACAGCAGCAGAAAGAAACTCACTCAATGAACGAGAAAAACCAAAGAGAATGAAATCAGTTTATTTCAGCCCCCTTCCAAAATGTGATATAAATATTGTTTAATAACTTCCACCATTTTAGCTTCCCACCTGAACGGGACACGCTCTAATTCCACGTCGATTCCTCATCTAACGATCAGTCCCACGTTGTCGCTCCTGCAGCAGTGGGAAACGACGTGTGTGTTTGTAGCATTGTGTGTGCGCATGTGTGAGCCTTAACAGTGTGTGTGCAGTTCAGAGGACACAATCGGGGATCTGAAGAAACTGATCGCTGCTCAGACGGGAACCAGGTGGGACAAAATCGTCCTGAAGAAATGGTGAGAAACACACACACTTTTTTAGGTACACCTGTACACCTGCTCATTCATGAAGTTATCCAGGCAGCCAATCATGTGGCAGCAGCACGATGCGTAAAATCATGCAGATACAGGCTTTTGGGTGCGTGGGAGGGACGGAGAAGGTGGGGGACACCCTGAGTGGCCAAACTATCACCACACAATTACTTTTTGGTAAAACAAAAAGAAATGACATAAAAAACACAACCTCGTCCATCAATATGACAGGTAGTGATGTAACGCAGCCTCTGCTGTGGTGAGCAGAAAAGCATCTCGGAACACAACAACATGTCGAAGCTTGGGGTGGATGGGCTACAGCAGCAGCAGATCTCATCAGGTTCCACTCCTGTCAGTGAAGAACAGGAATCTGACTGTACAGTAGACATGGGGTCTCAGAAACTGGACCGTAAAAGATTGAGAAACGTCACATGGTCTATCTTCAAGTTTATACTTGAAAACTGTCCCGAATTCATCGTAACTGTGGTGTATAATGTGTTATTTATTATTAACGAACTTCATGACTCTGTGTTTAAACCTGTTGCTTTCTCTGATGTTTGTTCTTCCTGTGTTCCTGCTGCAGGTACACCATTTTTAAGGATCATGTGTCACTGGCAGACTGTATCCTTTCACACACTGATCTGTACGTCGTCGTTACCGAGTCAGACGGCTGAGCTGGTTTCAGTAGCAGTATGATAAATGATATTTAAAAAATCTTATCCTAAAACACTTACTTGTAAAGGTGTATCAGACTTCAGTTAGAGAAAGGATTGACGTTCAGGATTGAGGTATGAAGATTGAGGTATGAAGTATAAAAGTTAGTGTGTGGATGAAGGTTTAAATTGATAGACTGCTTCTCTCCTGATGATGTCATCTGATAAATCGGGTCGTTTTGAGTGGACATGCTTTTATCTGTATATCTCTTGACGATAAGCATCAGATGAGATCCACGATGGGATGAACCTGGAGCTGTATTACCAGTAGAGGCACTTAGACCCAACACACACACACACACACACACACACACACAGACACACACACACACACAGACACACACACACACACACACACACACAGAGTACAGCCAGGACATCTTACACACATGTACTTCTCCACTTAACACACATTACATACATGAATATGAATATGTGAGAGCATGCCTTAGAGCAGGAAACATTAGTTATTCATTTCATTTGAATTGTTGTGTTTTTTTGTTATTTGGAAATAAAGATATTTATATCAAACGACTGATTCATTGTAGCTTCATAAAAGCAGATTCCTGATTTTGCGGCGCGACACTGCTAATGATGGAAAGCTGTAAATGAGTGTGTAAGAGAATGGGAGTGAGGATGTGATGTGACCCCGGACACTCCAGCTCCAAGACGTGTGTTAAACCCTGGCGTGTCTCTGAAGGTCATTTGAACCAACAAAGAAATAAGTGTGAAGAATTTTAACTCGTATTAACTGAGGATTTATATCATAAGAAATTTGTGTTAAGGTTGATCTTAGCTTTGCCTGTACTGTAAAATAAAATAGATACATTTAAAGCGGAATGTCTTTTTGTTTTTCAAGTAATACATCGCGTTACTTAATGTTACCTGCTGTCTTTTATTAGTATTTCTATTTAATTTTATTTAGGTGTAACCTTTAGATAGCTGCTTTTCATGGAGGTGTTCTTCCTCTTCTTTGGGTTTTGCACTACTGCCATCTTCTGGTGTTAGTTAACTTCTATTTGTCCAGTATCTCATATTTTCTTCATGGATCCTGTTCTTATTAGGAAGCTGTTCAAGCATCTTCTACCTTGTCCACTCTCATCACATTTCAGTATACTCTTTATCCCTATTCCTGCTATTCCTACTCTTTCCATTTCTTCCGTCATGTCCTTTCTTTCTACTTTATATTTTCTGCAGCACATGTTCTACAGATTCTGCCGTCTGGCAATGATCACAAACCAGTTGGCTGCTTCCTTATAATGTGAAGTGAACTATTCCGTGTATTATTCTCAATCTAGTCATGATTGTCTCCTCTTTTCTGTTTCTTCCCTTACTTTCCACAATACCGATTCTACAATGCCCTCCATTAATATTGGCACCATGAATTCATAGGGGTGCCAATAATTGTTGCACATACACATCTATATTTAACAATGTTTTTAAAAAAAAAAAAAAAAAAATATATATATATATATATATATATATATATATATATATATATATATATATATATATATATATATATATATAAACCTGAGTTGTATTTCAATTGTTTGATGTCCATGAGAGCAGAGTATTTCTGTGAATTTTTTTAATGCTCATATTTACCAAGGGTGCCAATATTAATGGAGGGTGCTGTGTATCATTATGGAGTATAAATGTCTTCCTTTTATCTCCCGGTCCCACTGCTGCTTCCACTCTAACAATTTCCTTCTGGCTTTGAGAGACTCATGTCTGTTTTCTTCTCTCCTTTTTTCCCCAGTATGTTTGGCTAGTTTGTCCACTCTTCCATTACCCATAATGCCTAGTGTGAACCCAAATGAATATGAATTCATCTATAGATATTTCTATTGAGTAAATGATTGAGAAAGTCAATTTTCCTTGTGGTTTTGTTTTACTTTATTAACAGGCACCGTTCCAAAGATGAACAATGCAATATTTACACAGGTATGTTGATTGGCACAGACCTTAGTAGCCCAGCTTAGAAAACAGGATGCTGACTTCCATAGAGAAACTATCCTGTGTATACACCGGACAAAACTGTCAAACACACACACATACTTACATAAATACAGGGAATTGAACTTTTTTTACTGTGATTTTTTTCAGAATGTTATGCGAGAAATTCATAATTTGTCGTGTGTGTGTGTGTGTGTATATGAGAAATTTCATTGGAAAATATCATGAACGTATTAAAAAGCTTGCTTTACTCACAGTGGTGTTGCTACTGGTGGTGCAGTTTAGAACTGCTCTGCTATCGAATTTGTAGAACCATGCTTCTTTGGTGGTGTAGCTGTACGTTATCTCAACGGGCACATCATATTTCTGATACCTCACTGCAGAGAGGAACATACAGTTAAACACACAATTAATACACTTGGTTTCACAGTCATTTGTAGTGTTACAACCTGGAACTGAGATTGGCTTAATTGGTATTTTGCAATTTTCTCAATACACCCACTGTCCACTATATTAGGAACACTCCTGATTTCTTCTGTTTTGTGTGTATCTCATATTAAATAGTTTTAGATCTTCAAGCGAAATACAACATAAAACAAAGGCAACCTGAGTAAACACATAATACAGTTTATTTATTTATTTTTAATTGAAGCATTAACCATGTGAAAAACTAATTGCACCCTTAAACGTTAAATCTGGTTGTGCCACCTTTAGCAGCAACCAAACTCTTCCAATAACTGGAGATCAGACTTTCATGGCACTGTGGTGGAATTTTGGCCCACTCTTATTTGCAGAACCGCTTTAGTTCAGCCTCACTGGAGGGTTTTTGAGCATGAACTGCCTGTTTAAGGTCCTGCCACAGCATCTCAATTGGTTCAAGTCAGGACTGCCTCGTTGATAAGAGATCATCAAGCTATTTTATCTAGATTTATTAAAGGTAGCACACTGTGCAATAGCCAAAATGTTTAAATATGGTTGTCTTTTAGTACAGCTTTTCCCATCTAAGATGTATATGTCACTAGCTCATTTGAAATTAGCCTTAGCTTCTAATTGGTTCTAACTAGCTTTTAAAAGGTAACTGGCTGTACCAAAACTAATTTAGAGGTTTCACAGCAATAGGATTGAATATTTATGTGATTACAATAGTTACATTTTATTTGTGAATTGTGCAAACTACACCGACTTTTACCCACTTCATTCTATAGGATATTTTGTGTAGGTTCATAACATATAATCCCGATTATGTCCAATTCGGTTCCCAGGTTGCAGAAGTACTATGACAACATTTTGATGTATAATCTCTATTATCTTAGAATTTCAACTTTATTTATTATCCTTTATCCTTTATTTATGTCCTGACTTATCTCAATTTTTGTACATATTACATGACAATTCTGACATATCTCAAAATTTTTATTTATTTAAAAATTCTGACTTACTGTCTCAAAATGAATGATGTATTATCTTGACTTTTTAGACTTTCCCAACTGCCAAATGGCACATCATTTCAACAGCTATCTCTGAATAACTTTTAAATAAACACTGAGCTGAATAAACGTCTGAGCTGAGTGAAATGATCTCTGATTCATTTCACTGCAAGATATATACTGTATAAAACTGTGTATGCAACAAATAAAAATCTTGAATCTTATCTCATCTTCTTAACAGATTTTACCAGATAAGATTAAAAACATTTCTAATGTCTTCTGTAAGGGACAGTGACAATTAACTTTTCTGGTTCATTAAGACTATGTTAAATAAGCCCTATCCTAGAAAGATATTTACAGCTGATTGATGTATGTCAAATATTTACCAGAAGCCATGAGATTGGTTCCTTTTCGTAGTTCTCCAAGCCTAAGTTTCTGAGGAATACAAGCATAGCAGCCACATTACAACATAGTTTCTGTTAACCATGGACATACTGAGGAACACTGATTGCCACACACCTGTATCAGAAGCCCAGGTCTATTAAACTGGATGCTGTTCTTCAACAGGAAATTAACCTGTGTTTGTTGTTCATTCACAGGCCAAATCTGTCACACACACACACACACAATCAGAAAATTAGGGGGGTTTTTTTAGTGATTTTTTTTTTTCAAATGTTATGTGAGAAATTAATGATTTGTTGTGTGTGTGTGTGTGTGTGTGTGTGTGTGTGTGTGTGTGTGTGTGTGTGTGTGTGTGTGATTTCATTTGTGAAAATATTTACTCACATTTGTGTTTCCACTCTTGGTGAAGTTCAGACCCAAATTGGTGGTTAATTTGACCTGAGAGCCTTTCGCAGTGTACTCTAAACCGCCCTTTAGGTGACCTGCAATATTAAATTTCCTCAGCCTGAAGACATAGCTCACTGCAAAGAGGAAAATAAAAATTAAGGCTGCAACTAATGATTATTTTCATAATCAATTAGTTGGTCGATTATTTTTTCGATTAATCGATTAATCAGACAGGGCAAACTTTCAGGTTAGGAAAAAACTAGTGTGTTCTATTTGAGACGATATTAACATCTAAAATTCACTAGACAGTAGTGCAGAGTGCACAGTGTAAGTGTGCAGTATGTCATTTTGGACAATACGTTAGTATTTACTTATTATTATCAATTTTATCGATTAGTTGTTGCAGTTCTAATAAAGATAAAGAAAATGTTTAAAATAATAAAACAAATGTGAGATAAGTAAAAAATATGAGATAATTAGTAACATTATTGACCATATATTTACCATAGGCAGACAGAGTGTTGGCTTTTCGGAGTAATCCAAGCATAATTTCCTGAGGAATACAAGCATAGCAACCACATTAGTTTTGTTCCTGTTATAAATGGACACATTACATACACCTTTAACTCTCTGGGGACAAAGGTGTAAACTGAGTGACTGTTGTGGTTATATCATGGTGTGTCATATGTTGAATTCTGATTAACTTTACATACAGTGATTCCAAAATGTTATATATTTTTGTTTTTAGCACACAGTTAGCTACAATAATCTTAAAATAGTAAGTAGGTTGGGTTGATTTGCACTTTTGAATTTACTCTAAAATCACACAGAATGTAAACTGCAGTTTTGAACATGTGCAGAAATCTTGTAAAAACATATGTTTTCCAGCTGGAAAAAAGCTTTTTGGTTAATAAACTGCGTCCATAAAGGTCTTGGGGAAATAAATGTGTAAAATTGTTCCACTGACTCCATTTGGTTGGATCAATAAATGGATAAAAGGTTAGTCATGTCCTCACTTCTTTACTACTTGTGTAATCTAACACTCATCTTCATTGAATATGCATGAGGTGAGTTGTTTACTATTCATACATGAGCTCAGGTAACACCCCCACCCTTTTCACAACTAAGTTTTTATCAAATGGGAAAATGTTTGTCCTGTCACATGTAGCAAATAGGTAGCCTATGCCAAATTAGCATTGCTATTATAATTAAGTCATTGCCCTTTACCAACTTTTACATGTTTTAAAGTTAATTAACAAAGTTAATACCATGTTACACTGTAGTATTATACTGTGTGCAATTATGTTATACTTACCGAAGAAGCAAAAGCAAAAGAAGAAAGTCATTGTCCAGGAGCCTACGGTGTGCCATCTTCCAAAATTAAGCAATACCTGAAACAAGGTAAATGATGTTTTACTGTGAAGGTGTTCTAGTGAACCGAGGCATCAAACACCAACGCTCATAGTTAGACACAAAGTCCTGTAGTAGTGATGGGTGTTGTTAAAAGAGAAAAAGAAACAAGCTTTTGAAGGCGTGGCCAGATCACATAATTTGTCTGGGCTGATTTTACAGAATGACGTAGAACAGAAAGGCAGGTTTTCAGGTGAGATCATTTTAATTACATTTGCATGACCATTTCCATCATCATTTAAATGCAGTCTCCTGACTTACAAAACGTGCAGAAACTCACAGACTTGAAGGTACAAGTGATCAAATGTACCCAGAGAATCTGTAAGATTTCATAGCCTGAAACACTAGAACCTAGTGCTGGAGTGGTCTAGTTATTAACAAAAGCACAAACCCCCATGTGGAACTGAGTAAATGCATAAACAATAAATGAAAAAAGGTCAACAAGAAAATATCATACAAAATGAAGTGCAGTGAAACAGAAAGTATTTTTATTGTAAATACTGTCTGGAGAAGAAGGTGTTTAGACCTCTGTAGGTGGAATACAAACAAATGGTTAAGTGAAGATGGAAGATCATTTCACTGAGGATCCATAACACCAAAACAGTGAGATCTCACTGTAAAAGCAGTTCAGGGGTCGTATGCATAAAGCCACTCAGAGTAAAATTTT
Organism: Ictalurus punctatus; assembly: GCF_001660625.3. Lineage (NCBI taxonomy): Eukaryota > Metazoa > Chordata > Actinopteri > Siluriformes > Ictaluridae > Ictalurus > Ictalurus punctatus. Next base: position 19,777,647 of record NC_030441.2, on the reverse strand, counting down.
TGTCTTAACTGTGAAACAGTTCCAAGAATGACATAATTTTAGTCTTATTCCTAGTGTTACAACCCGCTATCTTTGGGATGGGAAGTTGTTTCTGTGTATTGTGTCATATTTTTGTGTGCAGATCCGAACTCCAGCCTGCCCTAGCCTGCCTTGCTTCCACCTCCCAGGATGAGAACACTCAGTGACGACCCTATTTAAAGAGGAAGAGGAGTGAGAATGATGTTGGGGGTGGTTATGCATGCTTTGGTGGTCAGAGATTGTTTTTGCTGTGCTGCTGTATTCTGACTGCTGTTCTGGTTTTTTACTGTGAGTTTGGATGTCCCTGTGCCCATTTGTATATTCTATTCACCACTGATTAAGTTTAGCACTCGGTTCACCGGCTTTAGGGATGCGGCTGCCATTTCTTTTGGGGGAGAGGTTCTTTTTGTCTCTGTCTTTGGTTAGGGAGTTAAGGAAGGATACTTGTTTATCTTTGTTATTTTCCTTTCATGTAAAATAGCTACCAAACAAAGAATCCTTTTGTTTATTATTTTGGCCTTGGCCCACCCCGAAGGCACACTTGGTGTTGGTTCTTTGTACAGTTAATTGTATATATATTTGTGTTTTACAATATACCACAACTTTTTGAACAAACCTATTGTGTTTGTTATTCCTGGCTTCCCTTTTTTAAAGGTCAATTACACTGAATTGCGAGCTGGTTACTCTGTGCGGCATAACCTAGACTGGGCCATAAAACCTAGACTTAAGAATAAGTGTGATTTAATAAAGATTCCAAAGTGTTAAGACTAGGTCTAAATTATTTGAGTGCTGGAGAGGTATCCTAACCTAGTTAGGCATAACAAGACGGCAGCAGAGAGGTGGAGACCACGTACTTTCCAACTAAGAAAGAATGTCTTGGAATTATACAATGATGGGGAGTTGATAAAATGATACAGGCTTGATCGTCATGGTGTTATATTTGTTACTGATCTAGTAAGAAATTCAGTAAATTCTCCCACTTTACAAAACAATGCTCTAACTGCAGAAATGAAAGTAATAATGACTGCCTTTTTTAGCGACTGGAAAAATGCAGCAGTGCACCAGTGATGACTTTGGCCCATCACAGCCCACAGTAAGCAGGGTCTTAAACTACAGCAGTAACCACATCAAACATAATAAGGCAGTTCATTGACTTCCCAACTTACCTTCAAACCATACACAAAAGCAAGCTGCTTTTATGAGGATTGCGGTCTTCCCCAGGGTTGATGGTGCCATCGATAGAACTCATGTTCGCATCTAGTGGTGTAAATGCACTAGAAAAATCGAAAAACATTATTCTTGATGTGCTTCCTGGCTGCTCCAGGTGTGAGTAAGCCCTAGATGATCGTGTTGTCCACACTGATTTGGGTCTGGTATGCAAACTGTAGCGGATCAAGGGAGTCACTTATGATCAGCTTCAGGTGCTAGCTTCATGTGCCTCAGGACCAGTCTCTCAAAGGTCTTCGTGACATGTGAGGTCAGCACAATTGGTCTGTAGTCATTTGAGGTTTTGGGATGACTTTTCTTGGGTACCGGAACAATGCAGGACGTCTTCCACAGTTGGGGCACCTTTTTCAGCCTTAGGGAAAGACTGAAGAGGTTGAAACACACCTGCAAGCTGTGTGGCACACACCTTGAGCAGCCTAGGGTTGATGTTGTCTGGGCCCATAGATTTGTTGATTCGGAGCTTGGCTAGCTCCCGTCTCACCTGGCTCGATGTTATTAATGGGCTGGTGGAGGGGGAGGGGGTCGTTAGGGTGCCTGTGTCTGTGATGATTCCTGTATTGTCCATCATTGGGAGTGTGTGACTGTTCTTTTGAGCTCTCAAGGGTGGGGACTGAATCGAACCTGTTTAGCTCATTTGCATGTTCCAGGCTGCCCTGGAATTTTTAAGCCCAGTAATCCTGTTCATGCCCTCCCATGCCTCTTTGGCACAGTTTTTTTTCCAGCTTGCACTCTAGCCTCTCCCGGTAGCTGTTTTTTGCTTTCCTCAGCCCCTCCCCTTTAGCGCATTTTGGACTGACCTGACCTACTCATTGTCATGAGTACTCTCTTATTTCCTGCTTAGGAGGGCTTTAATGTCTTTGTTGATCCATGGCTTGTTGTTTGAAAAACAGCGGACCTTCGTTGTGGGTATGAGGCTGTACTCAAAGAAGCATATGTAGTCCGTAATACACTGGGAGAGTCCCTCAATGTCCTCTGCGTGATCTTCAAGGAACAGGTGCCAGTCTGTGGTCTCGCACCAGTCCTGCAGGGCCTTTTCAGCCTCACTGGACCACACCTTTACGAACTTGGTGGTGACAGGCTGCTGTTTGACTACAGGCTTATACACCTCAAGAAGAGAGCTTACACACTCAGACCACACAAAGTTTAAAATACTGAAAAAAAAGACAACAAATTGATCCAACAGAACAGGAGTGAGTGAACAGATCAGTGATTAATTTCCTCAGGTTTCTCAAGTGACTTTAATGTAATGAGACAGAATGATGTGTATGGTGCTCATTAACAAGAGATCTCATTTCCCCAATGTAAACTTTTCATTCTGTACAGTGCATCAGTAATGCTGTTCCTCCATCAGTAGATTAGGTTCTTAATGTAGATGTAAGTGCAGGATCTTTCTGGAAACAGAATGAAATATTTAAAAGTGATTTCACTGTTTTAATCATTTAAAAACTTGCTTGGGAAAGTCATTTAACTAGTACAATACAGTGTACCATTGCCACACAGAGTAATCTAACGAGGTCATTTACAGAGAGGACCAGAATCACTAGATGGGTATAGCAGTATTTTAATTGAGGATTATTGAGAACACCTCTTATGATTTACTTTACCACTATAGCAGTGAAAAATAATCATACTGTTAATATGTGAAATACAACACAGTATCAACGAAGTATCAACACCATGTCAACTGTGTTCCTTTTCATTATTTTTTTTTTTTTTTAAAAACTCATAAATATAAATGATAGATTATACTACTTTCATACAGTTTACAATAATGACCAACCACAGTTTTATCCAATTTAATCACTTTATTGGAATAATTTTACACATACAAAATGAAACCATGACAGGCACATTTGTTGCAGCGATGAAATAAACATGATTATTAGAACAATAAAAGTTGCAGATTTAAGCTTATATAGCACAAATATTAAACCTATATAATCAAGCTTAACGAGTGTGCTTCCTCTGTAGCCTCAGGATTAAGAATGCTATGATTCCTGTAAACAATGTTATACAAGCTTTAGACCTGATTATAAAAATCAGGAAGTAGGCTGAAAAGCAGGCCTATGTCCAATGAAATTCTCTCCTGTCCACAGGTGTGGTGTCTCTCCTCCCATAGGGAGGCACCAATTAGCATGTTGTTAATATGTGAACAGGGGGAGGAGAGGAGGTTTCACTTTACTCAGAGCACTTTCTCGGTACAGGGACAAGCTGTATTTTCTGGCATTTACCTGCTTTATTAAATGTTCATCTTATTTGGAAGTGGAATAACTGGAAAGTGGAGACTTTACAGATTCTGGTGGTGTTTTTGTTGAATGGGTATGATCAAATCCTACCAGTTTATGAAGAGAAAGAGACAAGAGATGTTCACCTGACCATGCTGAATATCATCGGCGATGCTCTCGACCTCAAAGAGTTAACACACCCTCCTTCGTTCTACTGGAACGGCACAGGTTAGTGTTTAAATCTTGTTTTATTACACGTAAACCCAATGAATGTTACATTAAACTTAACAGGATGGCATCGTGCAGTACAAGCAGAATTCGGGAGTAAGTGTCAGTAAGACCTATGTTCTGTTGTTTTGTGGGAGATGTTGAAGTCTTATGACACGTGCTCTAACAATCACTTCATTGAGACACTGGAAATGAAGTCTTTAAATTAATCTGAAGAAACACGTTTAGCTTAGAATGCATCAAAATTATATTAATACGCTTAGAATATGAAATTGATTTTTAAAAGAAAATTAGTGTACGGAAGAAAACTTATTTTTATAAAGAAAACCAGGTTTTTGAGTGTAGACTGTGTTACTGTCTCACTTGCCCTCTTGCGATGTGTTGAGGATTACATCTCAGATACACATTTCTTTGTGCAGGCTCAATATCAGAAGTTCCCAAACTTTTCCAGGTCAAGGCCCCCCAAATGGCATTAACATTTGACTGAGGCCACCATTTTGCAAGATGTCTTTAAAACGCATAAAAAATACAGACTTCTGAATATATCCCCCTTTTTTACGTCGATGTTTTGTCAGTTTAGCAATAATAATAATAGCAAATGTGATTTTAATGTATTGTTACAAATAACATGTTACAGTAATGCATGCATATATATAAATAAATCATGTACCTATTGGCCCCCACTTTGAAAACCACTGCTCTATATTTTTACAGGTTTTTTTTTTTTTTTTTACAGAATTACAGTTACACTGGTTAGAAACTAAAATCACTCTCCTACTATAGAATACTACAAAGGCGAATCATACCTATTATGATTTGTACCACCACAGACAGTGTGACTGTTAACAGCAAAAATAAGTCAGACAAAGTTTTTTTAATATATATACTGTTTATTTTAGTCAGATAAAATCATTTAATGCTCTAAAACATGTAGAGAAAATGATAACTGTTTCAAATTGTTTAATTGAGATTCAGATAATGTAAAACCTGATTTTTTTTTCTTTAATCTATTTTTCTTTAATACTACAATAAGATACCAGTTTAAATATCATGTGTCCAGACAAACGTTTACAATTATTGTAATAAATTTTGGGTTCCGGGGGGGGGGGGGACAAGTTAACGGCTGAGTTTTTGTTGTAACAGTTCGGTTAGGACCGCGCCCTAAACCCGAACCAAAGATGGCGCTGTGAAGAATTCGCGCCTAGTTCACTGCGACTTGCGGAAGTGACATAGCGGACAGACACGTGAAAGCGCGGGAATGCTCAGAGTTCAGCCTCATGGCTGAACAGTTAAAAGAAATAAATATAAAATAAAATAACAGCTTCAAAACCGTGCCTTATGCCAATAGTCTTTCTAATGTATAAATACTATACTATAAGTTCTATATGATCTGAACAAAACATTAACGTGTTGTCTTCTGATTAATTTGAAGATGACGCAACGGTTTCCACAGAGCCCCTATAAATCAGCATGAAATCTAATCCTTTTACTTGTACATTTTTCAGATAAGACTTAATATCTAGTGACATTAGACTCTGCAGTTTAAAAGAAAACCACAGTTAATTAAATTTCTACATGCATCCACCACTAAACAGTAAAACACAGCTCTTGAGTAAATAATAAATAAATGACACTACATAAATGTAAAATAATCAAATCATGCAGTGAAAAAGAGCTATTCTAGAGGGTTCAATAATAAAGAACAGTACCTTGTTTAAAGTCTTCCGACAAAGGAGAGCCGTTTTCTGTGTTGTACTCCGCCGTAAAGCAAAAGAGCGACTGACTGAGTGTAGGGTGTGGATGACGCGTGTCGCCCTACACGATTTGGGTGGGGTTTTGAAGGTTTATTTTTGTGTCCGCGCTTAAATTTAAGTGCCAAGTACCTTAACCGGCTAATCATGTTCTAGTTGGTGTAGGTTTAGTATGCAGCCAAATTTTAGGTGTGAAGACCCTGTAGTGGTTGGAAGTTTAGTCATCTTTGATTGAGATGATGTGATAATTCATGTTGTTGGTTTTTTCCCCTTTTTATCTTTTGAAGAGCACACATGTCACGCTGTGACTACAAGCCACAAGCCCTTCTTGGCAGTGGAGGACATGCTTCCAAATAAAGCAGTGTGTGCCAACCATTACCAGAACATCTTCAGAGAATGGTAGTCATTTGATTCTGGCCATGCTAAAAATCTTAAAACATGATGATAGTTTATGCTTATTTGTATTTTTTTTTCCAGGTTGCACATGTATTGGACCCTAACAGTCAACCGAAGGAACATATTGTTTCTGTTGTTATGTTCTGATTTTTTGTCTTTAGGATTGTCAGAAGAAGTTGAAGCAATGGTGAAATAAAATAATGTAGTATCACAGAATATAAACCTTATAGATTCTAGGCTCTGATATGTTTCTCAGCTCTCAGGGGTGGGGGGCTGAGTCAAACCTGTTGAAAAACCGGTTTAGCTCTTCTGCATGTTCCAGGCTGCCCTCCATGGCTGGTCTGGAATTTTTAAGTCCAGTAATCCTGTTCATGCTGTCCCATACCTCTTTGGCACAGTTTTTTTTCCAGCTTGCACAGTTTTTTTCCAGCTAGCCTCTCCCAGTAGCTGTTTTTTGCTTTCCTCAGCCACACCCCCCAGCTCATTTTGGACTGACCTGACCTCCTCACTGTCTCCTGCCATGAGTACCCTCTTTTTTCCTGCTTAGGAGGGCTTTAATGTCATTGTTGATCCATGGCTTGTTGTTTGAAAAACAGCGGACCTTCGTTGTGGGTATGAGGCTGTACTATTCCTACTCTTTCCATTTCTTCCGTCATGTCCTTTCTTTCTACTTTATATTTTCTGCAGCACATGTTCTACAGATTCTGCCGTCTGGCAATGATCACAAACCAGCTGGCTGCTTCCTTATAATGTGAAGTGAACTATTCTGTGTATTATTCTCAATCTAGTCATGATTGTCTCCTCTTTTCTGTTTCTTCCCTTACTTTCCACAATACCGATTCTACAATGCCCTCCATTAATATTGGCACCATGAATTCATAGGGGTGCCAATAATTGTTGCACATACACACCTATATTTAACAAGGTGGTTTTTTTTGTTTGTTTTTTTAAATATATATAAACCTGAGTTGTATTTCAATTGTTTGATGTCCATGAGAGCAGAGTATTTCTGTGAATTTTTTTAATGCTCATATTTACCAAGGGTGCCAATATTAATGGAGGGTGCTGTGTATCATTATGGAGTATAAATGTCTTCCTTTTATCTCCCGGTCCCACTGCTGCTTCCACTAACAATTTCCTTCTGGCTTTGAGAGACTCATGTCTGTTTTCTTCTCTCCTTTTTTCCCCAGTATGTTTGGCTAGTTTGTCCACTCTTCCATTACCCATAATGCCTAGTGTGAACCCAAATGAATATGAATTCATCTATAGATATTTCTATTGAGTAAATGATTGAGAAAGTCAATTTTCATTGTGGTTTTGTTTGACTTTATTAACAGGCACCGTTCCAAAGATGATCAAATGTTTGCTTGTCCAAATATGTCAAAAAGTCAACACTTTCCATGGGGTGTACTTATTTTTTCACACGACTGTATATCCTTACATTGATCACTTATGTACACTTATCCTCCACATGTATAATATATCCTCTCTCTGCGTTAATCTCGAGTCAAAATGCCATCCCAAAAAACACCGCTTTCAACTCTCTCCAAGTTACCTCCATATTGTTTCAGATGATCACCTTCCGGGGGTTCTTTCTTGTGAAAGGCATCGATTTGGTCTTTTCCACCGAGAATGTAAATCCCCACCTCGTCCCCCACATTTCAACCTGTTTGACCCCATCTTGTATTGTCTTAACTATGTTCTACATTCCTCCCTCTCTTCCTCGGAGCCCTCAGACTCATCCGCAAACAGGAAATCAGTGATCCTTCCGTATCCATTTAAATATCAGGCTCCAATCCATTTTTATAGCCATGAATGATTACCACAAGAGTCTTTATCATTGCCCAAATGTTTTCATGTGCCTTACAACACTGTTGTGGGTGTGGTCTAGTTTCAAAATCTACCTGGTGTCAGAAAGAACTTGGTAAGTCCACAGACGAATGAGAACTTCTTAAACATACGCCTCTATAAAGAACAGAAATCAAACAAAACTTTTACTGTGTTTATTCAATGATTCTTGGATGGTCAATTTTATATATATATATATATATATATATATATATATATATATATATATATATATATATATATATATATATATATATATAAATGTATTGTTGCAAACTTCGCATTTAATTCCCATTCTGTGAATGTGTGTTTTAAGTACCGTTCCATTTTATCTAACACGCTTTCAGGTCATCAGGGACACTGTTTAAAGGCAATGTTATGGATTATGATTATTGATTATCCTACTATTCTGAGCTAGTCAGTTTTTCAGTCAGAGCAGAGTTACCCACTATTTTAAAAGGACAATTATGTGTGTTTGTGTCTTAAATTGAAACAAAAATATTTTTCCTCAGTGTAAAGCAGCGCCTAAGGGTGTTCACATGTCTATCATTATCACATTAAAGCTATATCAAATATTTATTCAATACATTTACATCTAAGGTTTTGCCTTTACAAAAATATAAAATAAATAATAATCAAAGGTTAGCAGTATAAAGCTTTTGTCATTGTGGCACGGTGACGCTACCAAAAACTGTCCCACTTTTGTATACTTCACCCTGAATGAAATGAGCTGCATTCTGCAGATTGTCCAGGATAGAGTGTTAAATGTGTCAAAGTGAGTGATCCAGCAGGGGGCGGTGTGGAGTTGATTATACAACTACAGACAGGATCAAGGTGAAACAACCTGAGCAAAAAAATAAATAAATAAAAAATATTAATAAATAAAAAACAAAACAACAGGTCACACTACATGGGGTCAAAACCATAATAAGAAAATAAATAGAGAAATAATAATAGAGAAGGTTTTTTTGTCTTTTTTTAAGTGTATAATACGAGATTTTTCTTTTATTAAATGTTAAACCAACCACAGTATGAGTCACAAATTAGTAAGTTTGGTTCTTTCTTAATTATTTTAAAAATGTATCGTTAATAAAGGTGTTTGTCGTTTATTAACGTCCATGTTTCTTTGTTGTGTGAAAATGATGCCACCAAAGAAACAAAAACAGACCGTAACGGAGATTTATAAGTGACCAGACTAAATACATTATTTAATAGGTCTAATTGCTGTTTATTGTTATTGTTTATTGATATAGTTACTGATTTTGAGTGAAATGTGTGAGGTCTTTATACACACAGTGGTGTTGAAACCTTACTATTTTTCTTGTAATATTTTTTATTAGTCTTCATCTCTGTATGTTGTAAACTTATTATTAAAAAAAAAAAACTTTACATCCAACTGGAAATATATGAAGTTTTACAGTGATTTGTTAGCTAAAAGTAAAACAAAATCTAAAGTTAAGTCGTATCCGTTTATTATACGAGTGAGATCTTAACATCGTAACCTTTTTCACATAAAACTGGAATTGTCGATGATATTCTGATACACAGACATTCATCAATAGAAAATATTGGAATAGAAAGTCCATCGTTATCGTTATGTTTATTTATTTTAGGTTCACATGAACATCAAAGACACATCTAACTGATAACCGATAAATAACTCTTTAAACTCGGACACTTCCTGCGATTAGATATTCCATCATCATTTACCTTACACATTCTGGAATATCAGGTTGGACTTTTAGTGGAATATAATTTTTCCTAACAGTCACATGATGTGTGAGTAAAATTCCTCTGATATCATCCTGCATTGCTAGTTTTATACAGCAGCTGTGTTATTAGCCACATGTGTTTTCTCTGCAGATGTGTAAATGAAATGGGGTCAGGTCAGGTCAGTGGGAGCTCTGGGTGCGTGTCGTGGTTATAATGGAGAAAGATAGATCAATTCTAGGTTTAACATTTGAAAGTCAAACCAGTCAGAATACATATGCATCTCAGTTTCAGAGCAGGATCAAAAATAAATAAATAAAAACATCAACCCACAGTTGGCGTATGGATAAACAATGATGACGTAATGGCTTTATGTGATTGGCTGGTTTTCTCTTGATGATGTCATCATGTAAATCTGTGTAAATGTCCGTTTTGGTAATAATTCAGTGTTGTCAGGTAATTATAAAGAATAATATAATTACCTGGTAAACTAAGTGTGTGTGTGTGTGTGTGTGTGTGTGTGTGTGTGTGTGTGTGTGTGTGTGTGTGGTGAGAGAGAGACTGAGAGTCATAATGATGCAAATCAGAAACTAAAATAAGCTTTATGAAAAACTGCAGATTCACAAACACTGTACACTATTAACTTTCTATTGGATATTTAAAAAAGTAATAATAATAAAAGCAAATAGCATAATAAACATTCAACCAATAAAATCTCATTAAAACTGTCACATGATACCCGCTATCTTTAAAGTGAACTTGGAAACCAGAAGTGCAAAGGGTCTATAAATGAAGTCGGAAATGAGAGATTCAAAGAGTCACTGTCTAAACGAATCAGTGAGTTGATGACAGTCTTCATTTGGAGTCAAATACAAGCGGTTCACAGTCATTCAATATGTAAATGAATCAGAGAATCAGTAGGAGTCAGGAACAAAAAAAATAAAATAAAGAAAATGATTTGGCAGTCTGTGAATCAGTGAATTAAAAATAGCTTTCAAGTGTAGTTGTAAAAAAAAATTATAAAACACGTTCACAGAATCATCTAGTGCCTAAATGATTCAGTGAATCTTATTCAAGAAGATCAATTTGAAGAGTCGCTCAATGACTCGATTTTTTTAGTCTTGTGTCACAATTTCTCAATGATTCAGTATATCACTAAACGGGCTGTAGAGATTAAGGAGTCACTCAGAGCGCAAACGACTCAGTGAGTCAGCAGTAGTCCGAATGTTCCTCCTCTACGTAATTTGCAGGAAACAGTCCGACCTGTGTATACACACACACAGACAAAACAATTAAAACAAGAAGTGACAAATGCAACTACATATGAATTCTGTGTGTGTGTGTGTGTGTGTGTGTGTGTGTGTGTGTGTGTGTGTTACCCGGCCGTAGACCTCTCCTTTCCACCAGCCATTGTGTGCTTTCTTAGAGATGATCTTCACCGTGTCCCCTTCTCTGAGAGAAAGCTCGGTCCGATCCCGCGCTGAGAAATCGTAGCGCACTTTAGCTGTGCCAAAATATCGCTCACTCATACCTACACACACACACACACACACACACGGTGTTCACCGGAACAACAACCAGGTTTGATCAAACAACGCTTGAGACCCACTCTGAGCTGGAGCATGAGTGTGATCACTCTGTCTAAAGAGAGAACGCAGCTGAGAGACTTCTCATGTTGAACCGGGGGAAACAGTCAGACACTGATTCAGTCTTGATGTTTCGCAGCCCTGCGGCTGAAAGCAGGTGCGGCAAAAAAGCACTAAGAATTTTGCGGGGGTCTCACTGAAGCACTACTAAACTCAGCAAACCGAGCTCGCGTGCTATGATGATTCTTTGTTCCGCAACCGGTTGGCCATTCACGCAGAAAACCTAATCAGAGCACGCTGACCATGTGCCATTCCTCCCACACCGGCCGATTGGTCTGAAAGCAGACCTGAGATCGAAAAGAAGGAAGTCGGACATGTTCAAGCAAAAGGAACATGGCAGGTAAGATAGGCACATCTATACTATTGCGAAAAGGAACGTTTTTAAGTGCATTGCAGCCTAAAGGGGCGGTCACGCTAGACCTTCAGCAGGAAATTTCATCAGAGACTGCTGCAAATATGGGAGGCAACCGGATATGACATCACGTGCCAGGCCATTGTTGGTGTTTTTATTTTATCCACACATCATAGATCTGATGTGCTTGCACTGTTATTGTTGAAAGCGTCTGCAAAGGCAAAAGAGAAAGCTGTGGGTTCACCCTGTCCTCCAAAATAAGAAATTTACAAAGATTTGTTTCAATGTTAAAATACACCTGTATTCAGCAACACTCACAATCCAGGTGTTGATTTTATGTTCTATTAAAGCTGTGTTGTATAAAACAGGACAGAGCGACAGCACTGTCATCGGTGCGTCCTCCATCTTGGATTTTCTGAAGAGGTCACGCCGTGACGTGTCGATCATCTACGTGATAAGAATTCACGGGTCACCAAACTGGAACGCAGCGAAATGCGAAGCTTCTTCATATCGAGCATTCGCATGCATATGAATGGAAGTCAGTGGAACGAAAAGTCTAGAGTGAGTTCTGCTTAAGACCTGAGAACGCCCTCCGAGGCCAGTGAAGCACACAGTTTAACCCCGATGATAGGAAATAAGAACATTACACTGTCTATTCCTTTATCATGGTGTTCACGATCTGATTATTTTCCACCGCTGGACGATTCTGGGATCACAGGAAACACCTTGGCTGAAAAAATGTTAGAAATTACACTCGTCCCCCTCGAAGGTTTTGGTAACGGTGCAGAGGCTCACTTTGGCTCTCCTGAAACCCTGTCTCGGTCTTCTTTTTGGATATGTCTGCACGTTCTATGGGATTTGGTCTCGGCTTTTGTGACTATGTTTTGGATCAGCCTAGTGGTATTGTCTGACCTGAGACGTTTCTGTGGCCTGTTACCTGACATTAAGTTTGGACTGAAGAAGAAGAAGAAGAAGAAGAGGAAGAAGAAGAAGAAGAAGAAGAAGAAGAAGAAGAAGAAGAAGAAGAAGAAGAAGAAGAGGAAGAAGAAGAAGAAGAAGAAGAGGAAGAAGGACTATGGACTGTATTATTAAACCTCCTGCATATGGATACTAACCATGTCCATGAATCCTCTACGTTACAGAATGATTTGTACTCAGTTCTAGTTACACATGTACAGTATGTTAGTGTGTGTGTGTGTGTGTGTGTGTGTGTGTGTGTTACCTCTGGTAGGTGTGTGTGTGTGTGAGTGTGAGGACACACTCTGCTCCGGTTGCTTGTGTGGAATCAGCAGACGAGTGTCCACGTCTTTAAAACACTCCTTCAGAGAATTCTCCTGATAATAATGAACCAATTCCTGTCAGAGAGAGTGAAAGAGAGAGAGAGAGAGAGCGAGAGAGAGAAAGAGAGAGGGTTTAGAAGAATCAGAATGGTCTAAATGATTCAGTGAATCATTTCATTGTCATAAGTATACAGTAAAAGTAAAAAAAAACACTTCTACTTAAATCGTTCGCAAGGTTAAATGGGTGGATTAGAGCAGGGACGAGAAGAAAGAGTGCACACTATCACTCACCCCCTAGGAAGGGAAGTAGTATTTACTTACAATGAGCCCTTTAAAGGCTTTCTTGTCATTTATTCTGTAGAGACCTTCAGCCAGAGTGATCTTAATATGGCGGATGTCCATGTTAAACCTGAGAGACACGAAGAAGAGATGAGAGAGACAGAGAGAGTGTGTATTTTCAGACTGGTATAAAAATAAAAATGTGTGTGTGTGTGTGTGTGTGTGTGTGTGTGTGTGTGTGTGTGTGTTACTTGATGCTGATGGCGAACTCTCCTCCATCCTTTTGCCTAATCAGGAATGTACCATCAGATCGAGATATCAGGAGACTCTTGGCCTCAGAACGGTCCATGTTACCCGCATACCTGACAAACACACACACACACACACACACACACACACACACACACACACAGGTTAGGTTTACTGAGGGCCTTTTGTAAAACCAGAGTTGGGAAAAAGTATGATACAGTATGATACAGATATTCTGATCTGTGTGTGTGTGTGTGGGGGGGGGGGGGGGGGGGGGGGTTGGGGGCTCTTACCAGGGGAGTCCTGTGAGGTCAGGAGGTGGTCTCTGAAGAATACAGAAAAGAACAAGCAGCCAGTATTACAAACATTCCTCAGCATCTAAATCACTCAGTGATTCACTGAATCATTAATCATTGAATTGTTTATAGTCTTAGGGTGGAGTCACGATTAAAAGACCAAATAAATGAGTTAATGATTCAATAAATCACTGAACTGGCCATAGTCTTTGGTTGGAGTCACAATTAAGAGATGCAAAGAGTCAATACATGTGTTAACGACTCATTGAATCATTGAATTGGCCATAGCTTTAATGTGGAGTCAGAATTCAGTGTCGAACTTATTCAGTAGATCATTAATTTGACCTTTGACCTCTTAAACCCTGTTTGACTCACCGGTAAGAAGGGTTGAACTTTACTGCAGGGGAACCAGCCAACCTCGCCTACCGTCAGATTCCTGCCCTAAAACACACACACAAACACGTGTTTGTGGATTTTTTTCTATTTTCTATGTTCTGTATTTGTGAGAAAAAATAATTTCCTTTGATGTATTTGACACCTGAAATATATTAGTGTGGGAACCTGATCTGCACCAGGCTTGTGGTTGTGTCTATGATTTTATGCAGAGAAAAACCACAGCCTTAAAATAAAGACATAGAGGATTTGCGTACACTGAAGCAATGTATTCTCACATTTAATGAGGAAATACAAGCAAACTGTATCAGGTTAATTTAATCTGCACAATCTCGGTTAAACTTCACCGCATCACTTTCAAGCAAGAATGGTAAAGGTGAAAAATGCTAACAGCAACGTTACCATCAAATTGGCCCTAGTCTTTAGTTGGAGGCAGAGTTAACAGATTCAAAGAGTCAATAAGTGTGTGAATGACTCACTGAATCACACATTCATATCTCAACTCCAACATGAACATGATATTTCATAAAGAAATAATTTAATATTCTGTAGATATTAATAAACAGCTTGATATGATAAATTATTCATATTTTCTATCGATCTGTATAATTTCAGTAGTTTTTACTGCATTTATCATATTTTTATTATTTTAGTACATTTTAAATAGTTCTCATTATTTTTTTTATAAAGCAGCCTTTTCTTGTTAGTTTTAAGAAAAATGTATTCACTTAAAATGAGCAAAAATAAATTCGTAGTAAATTCATAGTAAAGGAATACAAATAAGTAAAATGATTTAACTGCACTGGCAGGTCGTTTTTATTCTCTCTGGCATTTATATTTATAAAGAAACTGTTTGTTGACTTCTTGCTTGTGTAAATGTGTACATTTCTCTGTAAGGAACTGTAATGTACTGCTGATGAGATTTAGTTTTCAGTAAACACACTGACTTGTGGGTTTATACTGTAGTGGATTTATACTGTAGTGGGTTTATGTTGTAGTGGATTTATACTGTAGTGGATTTATACTGTAGTGGGTTTATGTTGTAGTGGATTTATACTGTAGTGGATTTATACTGTAGTGGGTTTATGTTGTAGTGGATTTATACTGTAGTGGATTTATATTGTAGTGGGTTTATGTTGTAGTGGGTTTATGTTGTAGTGGATTTATACTGTAGTGGATTTATACTGTAGTGGGTTTATACTGTAGTGGATTTATATTGTAGTGGGTTTATGTTGTAGTGGGTTTATGTTGTAGTGGATTTATACTGTAGTGGATTTATACTGTAGTGGGTTTATACTGTAAACTGGGAGAGGACGAGATGTCCGGCTGTAACACTTCACTCAGGAATCGATGACCGTAAGAGGATGTTAAAGTGCTGAACCACAGCTTTATTTTAATGAACCGAAACTAAAAAGCCGACCAGTTTCACTGCTGTTCTCAGGGAAATCAGGCTGTGTGGTGAACAAAGCAGAACTCACTTCAGATTCCCAAAATACTAACAGCTCACGGTGAAGTAAAGCTAATCGTCTCTGATTCAAACTGTGCTTGGTTCATTAACATTTTCACCACAGTTATCCTCGAACAAGTCACATTTCATTTGATTAAAAGAATAATTCAGTAATCGTCCGACACTTAGCATCTAGAAATGCAGTTAGCATGACTATGCTAGCCACAATTGCATGCGTGACAGCAGAGGTTTCTAAACATGCGCTCTTGTCAGTCGTCTGAACTTTTTAACACTGAAGAACGATCGTGGAACGATCCGGGATGTGTCATCTCAAGCCCTAATACAGCAAAAGAGGACGAGGCGACTTTTATTTTAAACAAAACCTCACAATGAACTCTGATACTGAAAGAAAGAAAATGTTAAATTCACTCATTAGTTACTAGCAACACACAGCATAACAGGTTAGCGCATGCCAGCAGGCTAACATACGCAAACCTGACTGGACTTCTGAGTGGAATTATAAGCGCTATCGCTAAATGTTCATAATTTTCAGTGTTGATGCTAAGTAGCAGGTTATTGCTGAGATTCAAAAGGAGTCCAAGTTTTAAAAAACACAATAGAGACCATTACAGAAATTCTAACAGTTACCATTACAAACCATCAGCTAACATTTAAAACCATTAGCATTACTGGACCTTAATGGTATCCACTAGACATAACATGCCACCAATAGAAGGCAACAAATTACCAGTAGGGTCCATTAGAGTTTCCATTAAAACCAATACAATCCCCATTATAAACATTAAAACCATCTATTGGTTTCTATTGTTTTTTAGCTAAAGGCACTGGCTCCTGAGTTCTTGACTTACGTGTGGCCCGAATGTCCACTTAGCATCATTATGCTAACTTTTAATTCCTGTTAGCAGCAATTATTTTCTATTCATGTTAAAAGATTACATAAACGCTATAATAAGTAGGATGAGAAGGTTAAACAGTGAAGCCCCACCTCCCACCACTGCAAGTCAACGTCAGCGCGCGTGAGCTCGATGACATCACCCACAGTGAGATGGAGTGGTTGGCCGAAAGCCACAGGGGGCGGAGGCACGGCATAGTAATCATGGCACACCTCCATCTTAGGAAAACCTGAGAGAGACAGCAAGAGAGAGAGAGAGAGAGAGAGAGAGAATGTAAAGCTGGTAGGAAACGCATGCTAATAATAATAATGCTAATGATAATGCATGATAGTTAGCACGAATGTTGGCTAGAACGCTAACATCAGCTAACCTGACAGGATTTTAAGGGATATTTTTAAAGGTTGATCATCTTCAGTGCTAATGCTAACAGGCTAACCTGATTTCTAAGGGAACGTGATAGCTATCATTTTCAGTGCTAATGCAAGCTTGCTAGCAAACATGAATTAACAGTTTTTTTTTAAAAAAATGATAGTGCTAGATCGCAGCAATGTCTTCTGGGTAGTTTCTCCAGAAATCTCCAGTAATTTTATCTTGATCTGTGACGTGACAGAGTACGGTAACAGCTGTTAAGATGGCAGCAGGGCTTGTACCAGGGGAATGGCAGGAAGGCATGAGAATGGCAAGGGCACGTGGATGAGGGCAGGTTACAGTCAGGGTAGGGCTGAGGTACGTGGATTAATGTGAATGTGAGTGAGCTCACCTGGTTTGGTCTGTCTCTGAGTGGCAGCTCTCGACTTGCTCTAAAGGGAACAAAGGCATGTGAATTAGTTTTGTTAGCATCTGCATTCCATAATATAAGGTATGCTTTGGAAATCCCACAATGCAGTGCAGTAGGTTTGTTCTCTATTTTGGTCAGAATGTGCCCATAATGCACTTATAGGCACTGGTGTGGACACAGGGTATAAAAAAGAACCATTTATCAGCTAAAGGAAGGAAGATATGGACTGAACCATTTGATGGTGTGCAGGGGGGATGTTGTAAAGACTGACCTTTTTCACAGTCACAGAGTTTTCTGGAAAACACACACACACACACACACACACACACACACACACACACACACACACACACACACACACACACAACATAAGATTCCATTTTGATTCTCATTAAATGTCCACACAAACGAATGAATGAAATCAGACCTGCATTGCGTCCACACATGGGAACTCGTCCCAGACACTCCTTATGGGCGGCCATTTTACAACGGCTGCAGCGGTAACCCTGGTAGAAGATCCCTCTGATGGAGAAAGATCATAAACAAACACAACCTCCATGTTCAATAGGCTTTCTCTATTGGCAAATCAAAGCAGGAAGCTAATTTCAGTGAAAAACAAAAGAGATGATTTTTTTTGTTACACGGTAAAGTGACAAATCCAAACAGTTCCATCGGCTCGAACGATTCCTCGGACCAGTCCTATGGCATGTGTGGTCTGAACTTTCTTCAATTACAGCCATATTATACAATCTTAGAACAGTAGTTTCATCCCATTCTGTCGTACACGACCTCTCGTTAAACGTGTATAGAGACATTATGAGGAAAAACAAAGCTCGGAAGGAAGTAGCAGAGATCTTGCTGCCTCTGATGTGCATACGTACAGGAGCTAGCACTGCTAACGGAGATAGCAGTGCTAGTTAGCAGCCACCTCAACAATCTTCTTGAGGTTTATGTTTTCTCTCGCAAGTTAACGACCAACGCCTGTTATAGTACCTACTCAGCAAGGCATGAGGTCTCTTTCCAGAACCTTCAGACCAACTGTCCCTCAGTGGTGAAATTAACTTCCAACTTTAGTGTATTTACGTAAATATTTTTCTCTAGTAATTATGGTAATTTTTCAGGGCCAACAAACATGAAATATTCAACATCAATATTGTTTTATATTATTTCATATCCTTTTATAGGCCGATATAATATCAATATTGTATCCTCATATTACCCAGTCGTACTATACATGATCCAATCGTATCAAGATTTGGGTTGAAAATGTGTAGGAAAGTTTACCACTGAAAATAAACGCTTGGAGAAATTTCCTCCTTAAGTTTAGACAAGATCAACTCCGAGATGGTTTCCGAACTGTTTACCTGAGCAACATCTGACAGGCTTTACAGGAAGTGGTGTCCTCAAAACAGTGCATTTGGAAGTCGTGGCCATTCGCCGTGCAGTTCTCTGGACACATGTTGGACCTGCACAAGTACGCAATCACGTCATATCAGCCATCACGTACAAATGAAGGAGTCAAGGAGAGGAAACAAGTGAAATGCTAGAGTAAAGAAACTGCAATTAAATGTAGGATTCCTCTAACAGCTGTTATAATAATTAATCATTAAATGGTAAAAATTAGCATAACCAGTAGCATTAGAAGTTAACAATTCAAGTTTTTCATGCACTAGCTTACATTTACAGTTATGGCACTTGGCAGACGCCCTTATCCAGAGCAACTTATATTTATCTCATTTACTGTATACAACTGAGCAATTGAGGGATAAGGACCTTGCCCAAGGGCCCAGCAGTGGTAGCTTGGCAGTGCTGGGGCTTGAACTCCTGAACTTTTGATTAGTAACCCAGAGCCTTTAACCACTGAGCCACCACTGCCCCTGTTCTTGAAATTCTGTAGTTTGGCGGAATCTGGTTTATCTACTTAAGAAGCAAAGTTACAAAAATGTTCGATTAATGTTAAGATGGCGTGGCAGACATGTCACTCACAGAGCCATCTCGAACTGTTCTAGCCATTTCTTCTTCAGCTCACGTGTCTTGAAGTACAGATCATAACCACCTTGACCATACGAATCCATCAGCAAGAAGGTATGTGACCACTACAGTGAGAAAAGAAAACAAGACATAGTTGACACAAATACACACAGAAGAGAGTGAGAAGAGAAAAGAAGACGGCGTGTAAGAGGACCTTTTTGTTTTCTTTGTCTCCGGTTGGTTCGTCTCTCAGCTGGAAATGCTGCAGGTCGATGAGATCTTTCAGCTCCATGTTCTCCCCACTGCGCTTCTTACACACCAGTAGGGCTTTATCGAAGAGAAATGCATACCTGTAGGCAAAATTGACAATTCAACACTGATTTAATTTCAATTTAGCTGTAGTTTTAATTGTAGGGTAGTCTATCATAGCAAAACATCTTAAGGATGGAAAGCTGAGTTGCTGGGTTTGGGTCCATTTGTAATCATGATAGATGTAGCTATGAAAACTGTTTAGCACAATATATATTACTTCTACAGCCATGAAAACTAGGCCAAGTGGGTCACCAGTTACCAGGACCTATAGGTACCAAACAAATCTAATCAATTCCCATTTGTCAAGAAGGTGTAATTATCAAGCAATTCCATTGGGCCACTGGGTCAGTTATCAAGATCATGCTGGTGCACACTACACCACTAGATTGCTTGGATCCAAGACAGAATAATTTTACTGGGCATTGTCAGTTACTAAACCCATGAATACACAAAACAACCCAACTAGGTGGTTGTGGTTCAGGTGGTAGAGCGGGTTGCCCACTACTTGTTGGGTTGGCGGTTCGATTCCCGGCCCACGTGACTCCACATCCCGAAGTGTTCTTGGGTAAGACACTGAACCCCAAGTTGCTCCTGAAGGCAAGTTAGCACCTTACATGGTAGCTCTGCTACCATTGGTGTGTGAGTGTATGAATGGGTGAATGAGACACAGTGTAAAGCACTTTGGACAAAAGTGCTATATAAGTGCACCATTTACCATAACTAGGTCACCAGTTGTCAAGACCCTGTGAGTACTGAATCACTCCATAGAGTCACAGGTTACCAGGATCATACAACTACTAAAGGACTTCACTGGAATGCCAGTTACTTATACCTAGCAAGTACAAAACCACTCCACCAGACTGTATGCACCCAGGACATTGCAGATACTGAGTAACATTATGGGGATTGCCAATTACCATACACATAAAGGTGAAACATCACTCCACAAGATGCCAGTTACCAAAAACCTAGCGTTTATGAAACACCTCCAATGGGTCACTGGACCCACAAGACCTATTTCCTACAGCTACAAAACACCTGTAAGCCAGTTTCCAAGACCACACAGCTGCCAAACAACTCCAATGGGTTTCCAGTTAACAAGACCTATAAGGTATCAAGCAACACTAGTAGGTGTTACCAAAACACCAAAACTCCTCAGGTGCCGAACAACTCCACAGCAGCACTAGTTACAAATACCCTGAAAATACCAAACAACTCCACTAGGTCACCAGTTACTAAGATCGTTGTGGTGCTGGACGAGTTCGTTGAGTCACGAGTTACTAAGATCATTGTAGGTTACAAAAAAACCCCACTGGGTTGGCAGTCACAAAAAAAAGTGTATGTACCAAAGAACCAGAGACTGTGAGGGTACTGAACAACTCCACTGTTTCAGTAGTTACAAACACTGTGCAGGTCCTGAACAACTCCATTGAATGTTGATACAAAAAAAGTGCTTTGGACAAAATGATCCTGGCCATCAGAAATGCACATCCAAACACACACACGTTCTGAAATAGTACAAACCAATCACCTGTCTTGCTTGGATTTCTTGTCAGGGGTGCAGATCTTCAGCTCTCCATCGATCTTCGGGCGGCCAAAAAGTGCGAGGGACTGAGTCTGAGTGACAGAAAGGAAAGACAGAAGAAGGTCAAAAGGAAGAAAGATGCAAATAAAAGAAATGTGCAGAGATTTATCTGTAGACACCATGCTTTGTTCCATTTCAGTGTAACTCGACGCTGTGGTTAACTCCACACATTGCTGCAGCAGTCTGCAAAAATTCACTGCATGCAATGGGGACTTTGGGGGGGCCACATCCCACCACACTGTGCCTTTACATCTTGTTTTTTAATCCCTGTGCTATATTACAAAGTGAATCTATATTCATTTCCATGCAGTTCACTGAGATACAATTTAGCGCAAGAACGATGTGCAGCAATACAACACAAAGCTTTGGAAGCAAACAATGAAAATTTTAGTTTGTAAATGACACCACAACTTCCTGTTAAACAGGAAATTGTGTGCACGGCTGTTTCCCTACAACAGCAGGCACTGTTTCCCTTAAGCTTTCATTCAGGCTCTATTATAATGACATTTTCTCACTTGTCCTAATATTCAGTTATATGATATACACAATATATAATAATGCCTGAAATATTCTAATTCATTTCAAAATATTATCACTCTTTTGCATTCAATTCAAGATTAGACTATGTAAGATAGACAAGATTGGGCCTTGAGGTAAAGTGCATTCAATTCGGAAGGCAACATGAGGACAACCGTTTTCTGAGGATCTTAAATTTAGACAAACTTGAACAAGTGTACACAAAGGCAATCGTATAACTGAGGCAAACACAAAAGGCTGTGGGAGTGTCAATGCTGTTCGTGAATAGTTGTAGTTGATATGATTAATAGTGACGGATCGACATGGTATATGATCCTATAGAAGGTGTAGGTGTGTGGAGTTTAGGGTATAGTGGTTAGGGAACACTCCATGAGGTGCATCATTGTTAACTGATGGTATACTCTCCTGTCGAAGGGTTTAGGGTGTATCGAGTACGGTTTAGGGGCCTTACCATGACTTATGAGACAAAACAACTCAACTAGGTCACCAGTTGTCAAGACCCTGTGAGCATCGAATCACTCCACAGAGTCATAGGTTACCAGGATCATACAACTACTAAAGGACTTCACTAGAATGAAAGTTATTCATTCCTTGCAAGTACCAAACCACTCCACCAGACTGCATGTACCCAGGACTGTGGAGATACTGAAAAAGTTAATGGGGGTTGCCAGGTACCAAACTCATAAGGGTGAAAAACCAACGCATTAGGATGCTTACCAAAAACCTTGCAAGTATGAAACACCTCCACTGGGTCACTGGTTAAGAGCATACAGGTGAGACATATGTGACGTCCACTTTTTCAACAGCCTCCATTAGAGAAGTCTCTGAGGCAAAACATTATATCATGACCGTAGCGGTAAATTAGCTAACTAGCAAATTATCGAGGCTAAATGGTTAAATAATAATAATAATAATAAGTCCATATGAAATGAAAAATGGAGGTTTTGTGGCTTTTATTATGAATACAATCGCCTTAAGGTTATCTATAAGCTAGTGCGCTCCAAAACAAGGACGAAATTCGCATTTAGAAGATACACGCTTTCAAAATGTACAGTCTCTATCTACCTCCGATACACATCAGCAATTTTGATGACATCATCCTGCATTTTCTGTCCAATCAAAATACTCTCTAGAATCTGAAATGTCCCGCCCCAACATTATATAAAAATCCACGGTACTAACCGTTAAGTACGGCTTAGCAAGGGCTGTGAGGTAAGCTAAATGCTATTGGCTATTTAAAAAGGGGTGGAGCCACTCGATATGCCCCGCCTTGCTTTCCTGTTTCAGTGGAAATCGAATAAAACTACTCATTTTAAGGTACTTCACGGGGACTTTAAACTAAAATGCTATAATATAGTATAAGTATGAACGATTGTATCTAGAACAAACTTAAAATATACATTAATTATACACAACAAAAATCTATCTAAATGTGCTGATGCTGGAGGAAATTGTTTGTGGAAACGTTTTAAGGTTCAATGGTTGTCATTTATCTATCTGGTTGGATGGTTCGACACTGTACTTCGGTTCACAAATTCTTTTTTAGGAAATTTCTGGAAAGTTTATGGTGGTAATGAACAGAGGAGAAACTTCTGGAACCTACGTTAGTAACAAATTGAGCTGTCACTGGTTAACTCCATTGTTGCACCGTTTGGTTAAATTCCCAATTACAATATACAGAATTTTGGCACATGCCTAATAGTCACATGTTAGGCTAATGCTGTATCAGCACCGAGTGTGTTGAAATGACTCTAATAAATGCTGACTTGGGATATAAAAGTTTTGTGATGCTAAAAAGATCACCAAAAAAAAAAAAATGCTGCTTTAACATTGTTTCCTAGCGTGACCTATCATCTTCACTTCTACTGATCGCATTAACGAGACACAAACTGACCGGGTTTTGCTAAGAAGATGAAATCTTTGCGTTAAAAAAAGTGTGTCATGGGGTAATATTCTGTGTTTCTAGACTGTGATGTATTGTAACTCAGCGTCTAACATGCGGTTTAAAAGAAAAGAAAAGAAAAAAGCCTACAGGATGCAGCGTTCTGGTTTTACAGGGTTGCGTCAGACGCTGTTAATCTGGTGCTTTTGTAGAGCAATGAAACCAGAATGAGACTTTAAGGTTCGAACGTCAATAAGTTTCACCGAATGAAAGATTACAGTAAAAAAATAATAATAAAAAAATCATGGTGGAAAAAAACAATAAATAAATAAATAAATAAATAAAAGTTTAATTAATTATTCAAATTCGAATTCTGCCACATGCCTAGCATTACTAAAATGATCATCTTGGGATAATAGACTAACCTACATCTTTATATATATATATGTATGTATATGTTGATATATAGGGTTTTATATAGGAAGTAATAGGGGTTAGAAGGTGAGCCACTAACATTTGAAACAGGGCAACAGGAAGCAATGACCATATAAGGTGATTGGAAAATGGACAAACAGGACAGAGTTTTGACAAGGAATCGTCCTCATGAAAACAAACAAACAAACAAACAAACAAAAACGATGTTTTGAAGCATCAGTAATATCAATATTGATGATCATGATCATGATGATACTAAATATCGTGACACATCCCATAATAAGTCAATTAAATAATTGTTTGTTCTTACCATGTTCTCGATACAGAGCTGGAAGGCTGTGATCTGACGAATAATCTCGTTATCCCTCTTCACCTCGTTCACACACTGCGCAAGATCCTACACACGCACACACACACACACACACACACACACACACACACACACACACACACACACACACACACACACACACACACACTCGTTTGTCTTCCTATCCTTGTCAGGACCTCCCACTGACACCTAAATCAGGCGTAAAACTAGGTGTCCCCACATAGTCAGTTACTGTCAGATCTGGTCTCCTCCCAGATATAAAAACCACACACACATACACACACACACACACACACACACACACACACACACACACACACACATACACATACATACACACACACACACACACATACACATACATACACACACACACACACACATACACACACATACATACACACACACACACACACACACACACACACACACACACACACACACACACACATACACACACATACACACACACACTCACCCTCATGGCATCTAGTGCAGTGCGTAGGTTGTCCTTATCACTTGGATTCACTGTGTGCTTCACGAGTTCCTGATTGGACACAGAGTGATTACATCCGTTACCTGTGTGTTTGTGTGTGTGAGTTTGTGTGTGTGTGTGTGTGTGTGTGTTTCTTACCTGCAGCAGCAAGTGATACTTTAACACCCTCTGCATAGGCACCATCAGCAGGTCTCTGAGAGAGAAGCGGCCGCTGTTCGCCCTCATCGAGCACTCCTGAACAGATTCACAGAACACACACACACACACACACACACACACACACACACACACACACTTCCTGTTTGGTTCCTGATTGGCTCATTAGAGAACCCCCTGGCTAGTTATCCTGGTCAGTGTGATTTAAGTGATTGCACTTTTGCTCAGTACTGCTCAGAACGCTGTTGAGTTCTGGATCCTGATTGGTCAGAAGGTGTTGATTAGTTTTCGATATCATTTATATTAATACATCTTTCTTATACGTTATCGTTTCTATAGTAACAGCTCGTTCACAGGGACTTGTTTATTTAACATGTGTCCAGTGTCAGCACTGTGTTACAGTCAGAGGTGAAGCTGTAACTCTACGTTCTTCCGACATCTTCATCACAGATTTACACTTCTGTACTGTTTCTCACTAACACACACACACTGTGTTTGTTTATCTTATAACTTGGAGAGAGAGAATAAGAGAGAGATAATAAAGAGAGAGAATAGAGAGAGGGAATAGAGAGGGAATAGAGAGAGGGAATAGAGAGAGAATAGAGAGGGAATAGAGAGGGAATAAAGAGAGAGAATAGAGAGGGAATAGAGAGAGAGAGAATAGATAGAGAGAATAGAGAGGGAATAGAGAGAGAGGGAATAGAGAGAGAGAAAAGAGAGGGAATACAGAAAGAGAGAATAGAGAGGGAATAGAGAGAGAGAATAGAGAGGGAATAGAGAGAGAGAGAGAATAGAGAGAGAGAAAAGAGAGGGACTAGAGAGAGAGAATAGAGAGGGAATAGAGAGAGAGAGAATAGAGAGAGAGAATAGAGAGAGAGAATGAAGAGAGGGAATAGAGAGAGAGAATAGAGAGGGAATAGAGAGAGAGAGAATAGAGAGAGAGAATAGAGAGAGGCTGGTGAGGGAATGAGTGTTTACAGATGCTATAATGTAAGTCAGAACAGGAAGTATCGCAGATGACCTACAGACGTGTAAAAGCATGGTGTGTTGTTTACTAAGTGAAAGCTGTAATTGTTGGTAAGTTGCTGAGGTGTAAGAGGAATAAACACTTGGGGGTGTGCTGTTATAGTAAAATGAACTTCGGGATGCCAGCACCACGCTGTCATTTATTATTTTCCACAAATAGCACCACACGCTGTGTTTATAAGTATAAATGTGGCGTGTCCACATGTTAGCGTGTTAATGTCACGTTACCTCCAGCTTCATCCGGACATCTTCCCTCGCGCTGGAGATTTTATCCAGTTGTTTCGTTGCTGATTCGACCTGACTGCAGTATCGTCCGTACAACAACAACCTGCAAACACGTTACACACAACTAACTCATGTAATACACACTCATCCCAAAACATACACACAGCTATTACACACACAATATAACACACACAGCTATAACACACACAATATAACACACACAATATAACACACACAGCTATAACACACACAATATAACACACACAATATAACACACACAATATAACACACACAATATAACACACACAGCTATAACACACACAATATAACACACACAATATAACACACACAGCTATAACACACACAATATAACACACACAATATAACACACACAGCTATAACACACACAACTATAACACACACAATATAACACACACAGCTATAACACACACAACTATAACACACACAATATAACACACAGCTATAACACACAATATAACACACACAATATAACACACACAGCTATAACACACACAATATAACACACACAATATAACACACACAGCTATAACACACACAACTATAACACACACAATATAACACACAGCTATAACACACAATATAACACACACAATATAACACACACAATATAACACACACAGCTATAACACACACAATATAACACACACAATATAACACACACAGCTATAACACACACAACTATAACACACACAATATAACACACAGCTATAACACACAATATAACACACACAGCTACAACACACACAATATAACACACACAGCTATAACACACACAATATAACACACACAATATAACACACACAATATAACACACACAATATAACACACACAATATAACACACACAATATAACACACACAATATAACACACACAGCTATAACACACACAACTATAACACACACAATATAACACACACAATATAACACACACAGCTATAACACACACAATATAACACACACAGCTATTACACACACAATATAACACACACAATATAACACACACAATATAACACACACAGCTATAACACACACAATATAACACACACAGCTATAACACACACAACTATAACACACACAATATAACACACACAGCTATAACACACACAACTATAACACACACAATATAACACACAGCTATAACACACAATATAACACACACAGCTACAACACACACAATATAACACACACAGCTACAACACACACAATATAACACACACACCTATAACACACACAATATAACACACACAATATAACACACACAGCTATAACACACACAGCTATAACACACAATATAACACACACAATATAACACACACAGCTATAACACACACAATATAACACACACAATATAACACACAGCTATAACACACACTATATAACACACACTATATAACACACACAATATAACACACACAGCTATAACACACAATATAACACACACAATATAACACACACAGCTATAACACACACAATATAACACACACAGCTATAACACACACAACTATAACACACACAATATAACACACACAATATAACACACACAGCTATAACACACACAGCTATAACACACACAACTATAACACACACAATATAACACACACAGCTATAACACACACAATATAACACACACAATATAACACACACAGCTATAACACACACAATATAACACACACAATATAACACACACAATATAACACACACAATATAACACACACAGCTATTACACACACAATATAACACACACAATATAACACACACAATATAACACACACAGCTATAACACACACAATATAACACACACAGCTATAACACACACAATATAACACACACAATATAACACACACAGCTATAACACACACAATATAACACACACAGCTATAATACACACAATATAACACACACAGCTATAACACACACAGCTATAATACACACAGCTATAACACACACAGCTATAACGCACACAATATAACACACACAATATAACACACACAG
>NC_030441.2:19742121-19744621 GCF_001660625.3 Ictalurus punctatus | reverse complement strand
ATTCATCCGAGCTGACGTTATTTACATTATATTTACATTATATAAATCCGTCCATTCAGTTAATTACATTTATGATAACTAGAATAACGAATGAATAACTGTAACGCTTTTCTTTGCAATGTCATTTAAATGTCATTAAAAAAAAACACGCACATAGCAGTCGGACTCTAAAATGGCCTCCGGGCCAATTCTTTCTTTTAAATCCCTCGTTGTTTAATTTTTTTTAACGATTAAGCCGTTAATTAATGGCTTTACTTTTACCTTCATTGAAAATGCTAGAACATATGAATATGCATCATGATTATGCAAATTAAGCAAATGTATCTTTTCCCTTCATATCCACATTACTGTCCTACTGTTTCTAATTTTATTAAAACTATTGTTTGGTTGTTTGTTTTGTTTCAAGAATACAGAGCTTTAGATTAGAAAATGAACAACTTCCAGCTATTAAGGTAAAACACTCCAGGTGTAACTTTAAACACACGTTCACAATGAATTAATCTCTGGAAGTTAATTGGCGATGTTTTAAGTGTTTTAAGCATTTTTTTTTTCATAATGTGCATTTATTCATGTAAATGAAGGTTTATTTAATGAACTCTAATCCTCGGTTTAATTTTAATTTTAGTATTAATGTTTATTTCACTGTCAAGACTCTCTCCTGAGAACCGTTTTCTTTTTTAATTTTATTATTTAATTTAATAAAGTGATATTTATGCAATTTTTCAGTATCCAATCTAACACAAATCCATTCATGCAGTTCATCTAAAACCATAGCTTGGATTATAAAGAAATCCGACACATAAAGAAGGAAATTTAACGTTTTTTTTTTTTTTTTTTTGGGGGGGGGGGGGGGGGATATATACGGCAGAGCGTGACGGCAGCGAGTGGGCGGAGCTTAAAACCTTAATTGAAGTCGTTACGTTTCGGGTAAAGCGGTCGCGAGAGGACAGAAATGACCACATAAACCTACCACTGTGGACATCTTTAATGCTAATTCAACTCTTTAATTTTTATGTGTTGTTTTATTACTAGAAGGTCATAAAAGTTTAAGAAGCAATTTATCAATAACATCCAAAAAAAACACCTACTGATGCGATCATTTCTACCTGCGGTGTCCCAAAGGGACCAGACCATTAGGAATGGAAGTGATTAAACATGATGAAAATATTTACATTCACACACACACACACACACACACACACACACACACGGTACCTGAGACATCTGGGGACGCAGGTTGATCTCCCGCAGGTTGACGGAGTGAGGGAGGAGATTATTCAGCAGGTGACACAGAAGAACTCCATCTCTGAGTGCCTGGGCTAACTCACACACCTACACACACACACACACACACACACACACACACACACAGTAAATACACCTAAATCTACATGAGAACAATCCAAACACCGTTATAAGGACTAGAGGAGGCACGATGCCACTTTTCCCCCCGATGTTGATTCTCAGATCTTAATACTCGAATAATTAATATCTCATACTGTTATCTTTAAAAACTGCGGAGATTTAAAGTGTTTTTAACTGCTGCTATTCACAGTTCACACAAAAATCACTCACATTGTAAACAGAATAAATCTGATGAAATATAAAGTGTATAAAATTGAGGACTAAAGGAAAAGAAGGCAATACATAGTAAACATTTCCAGTTCCGAAAATACATTTCTATTCCAAATTCCAACCATCACACGATCCGACATCTTTTCAGACAGATCCGTTTATTTATTTCTTTTTGGTCTGGTATCGGCCCGGTTCTGATACTGGCGCTGATGCTGGGTATCGGATCATCCTGATTTTCTGACACTTTCTATGTTTGTTGCTATGGATGATCATTTTTTTACAATGATGTTTATGTTAAATATTTTCACGTCCTGATAGGAGAAAGTAACACACTCTGGTTTCTGTGGGCCAATCAGAACCAAGGATTTCAGCTGGCGATGGTGTAAAACAGCATTTTAAACAAAGAGTACAGTAGAATTATCTAGGGGACAACACACACACACACACACACACACACACACACAGATACACACCTGTGCGCTGTCCCAGGTCACTCTGTGGTTCTCAGGAAGAACTCGGCATTGAATCAGCCACGATGCGCACTGCCTCCACAACTCCATAATACAAACTGTCAAAATAACCTTCTAATAATCTTCTAATAATCTTCTAATAATCTTCTAATAATCTATAAAAAAATAACCTGTTTAGTAGCTTAATAATCAAATAATCTGCCAGAATCCAAATCGATTCAAAATAAATAAAACAAAACAATAAATACGAGAATAAATGCAAAAATAAAAAATAAAATCACCAAATTTACTTCTGAAAAGCAAAAAAAAAAATATTCACTATTACTTCTCAAACATCTAAATTCCTTCCAAATAAGCTTTTAAAATACCGACTATAAGAATTCTCAGAAACACACCAAACCCACTAAGCTCTGAAAAATAAAAGATCTGAAACAGACTTAAATAACTTTGAGAAC
>NC_030441.2:19717121-19737121 GCF_001660625.3 Ictalurus punctatus | reverse complement strand
CTGGAGGTAGGCATGTCCCCTTGCACACATCTCAAAGTTACCATAATATATCTGTTTAAATAACAGAGGCTTTTGTCTCAAATCACACAACACACAATATATTCTACCCCTATACACTATATCACTATATCTGTTCGATTATCTGTCTGTCTGTCTGTCTCTTTATCTGTTTCATTATCTGTCTGTCTGTCTCTTTATCTGTTCAATTATCTGTCTGTCTGTCTCTTTATCTGTTTCAATATCTGTCTGTCTGTCTGTCTCTTTAACTGTTTCAATATCTGTCTGTCTGTCTGTCTCTTTATGTTTCATTATCTGTCTGTCTGTCTGTCTCTTTATCTGTTTGATTATCTCACTGTCTGTCTGTCTGTCTGTCTCTTTATCTGTTTGATTATCTCACTGTCTGTCTGTCTGTCTCTGCCCCATTGAAAAAATAATAGAAACCATCTCAGAAGTTCTAATGGTTTCCACTACAAATATCATTACAAATCATCAACTAAACATTAAAAATATTACCATTACCATTATTGGTCCTTAATGGTATCCACTAAACATAACATGCCACCAATAGAAGGCAAAAAATTACCAGTAAGTGTTTCCATTAAAACCAATACAATTCCCATTATAACCATCAAAACCAGACTGGGTTTATCTGCCTGTATGTTGGTTGTTCTATGTACTGTTGTTTCTAAAAATCCTTTTGTTTCTGTGTGTGTGTATGTGTGTGTGTGTGTGTGTGTGTGTGTGTGTGTGTGTGTGTGTGTGTGTGTGTGTGTGTGTGTGTACAGGGTCTTGCGATGGTTACTGATGTTGACCTGATGTCGATGGGTGTTGAAGATGCTGATCACAGAGTGACCATCCTAACTAATCTCCAAAAACAACAACAGAGCTTACAGCCAGGTACACACACACACACACCCACACACACACACACACACACACACACACACACACACACACACACACACACACAAAAGTGAGTGGTGAATAAGTTCAATAAGAGTTTCCGCTCTTTGAATCAGACATGACACTCATACAGTGTAATCAGAGGACGTAATAACATGGAATGTACAGAGGTTTTTTATTAACACTGGAACTCACAGTCAGTGTGAAGATCGGACTCGTCCGAGAGCTGAAGATCAGACCTGCATTTGGTTGAGGAACGCAGGAGCAATGCTAAAGCAATGTCTTTTTTTATCTGTAATAAAAACTCTTAGCGGTGTCTGTACATGGTATATTTCATCACAGGAATTACAGTAGGCCTGATTTCCTTTCTTACTGTTAGAACGGTTCTCCTAATAGGTTTAGTTTAAAAGATATCTTAGTTGTGTGATTTTTCATGTTCTTTGGAAAGAGATTTTTTTTGTTTAGATGTTCCCTCGCAATGTAACATCACAAGCCTGTACAGATTATAGGAAACGTTACATCTTCATTTTTACAACATTACAGGGCCTGTTACAGCCTTTTTGCTGTGTTCATGTGAAGCCTATAGATTGGTGAAGACCCTGACATCTGCTTTAGATGTGGCAATGTGTGTGTGTGTGTGTGTGTGTGTGTGTGTGTGTGTGTGTGTGTGTGTGTGTGTGTGTGTGCGTGTGTGTGGAATCTGACTTTCCTTTTTAAATCCTTGCCCACCCTGTTTTAAACAGGCCCACCCAATGACCAATTTCTGCCCTCATCACTGACCCACACTGAGCGTTTCCAGGCCAGCGGAAAGAAAGTTAGCAGGAAGTTCTCTCTCAGTTCATCTGACCTGTTTCGCCAGAGCATCGTTCCACGCTTCAGTCGCCGTGACAGCCGCACCCTCTCTAGCTCCTGCTCCAGTCTCCACCCACTCGATGAGCGGTCTCACACCATCTGCATTAAACCCAAACACAGGTACCATCTCTATTCTATCTACACCACTTAACAAGTCCAAGATGAGAGTCCTATAGGACAGACACTGATCAATCAGAACAGAGCAGAATCTGACCAATCAGAACAAAACAGAGAGCAAGGTGATGTAATAAATGAATTGAAATGAATTAAAGTTATTTACATTTATTTTTGATCTGTACAAATTTAACAGTGATATAAAATAAATAAATACTTAAAACTAAAACGTTTAAAATGGAAATAAGGCCTTAAACATGTCCGATAATAAAGAAATAAATTAGATGTAAATGCATGTAAATTAGTATTGTTTTCGCATGTAATAGCGCCCCCTGGTGGCTCCTATTTATCTCTCTGTCAAGGGAATGTCGAACAAACACACACAGAGAGAGAGAGAGAGAGAGAGAGAGAGAGAGAGAGAGAGAGAGAGAGAGAGAGAGAGAGATCCTCTCAAGGATGGGCGTGGCTGCTGGATTTTAATGTCACTCATTGTGAACTACACTGCTGTAATCTCTCACCTTATTGGCTGTTTCTCTGGAACCATGACACACACTTCCTCATAAGCCCTACACTACACTACAGTTCTGATAAACCAGGATAAAGTTGTGCAGTAAAGGTTGCCAGATTGTGAGTTTTTACACTCATAAAAAAAAAAAGCACTGCCTCGGGCTGTTTATTCATTCTCTGTATCTGTCCATGTTTAAGTTTATGTGCAATACATGTGTACACTATCTAGAGTTCTGTGAGAAGATGTTTCGGATTTTCCATTATGTGTGAGATAATAATTACTCTTAAAGCCTTTTTAGTGTAAATTGATTGGGTCTTTCAGGAGCCCAGTGCATTAGTCTGCGTGTATACTCCCTTTATAAGTGCCCTAAATAACACAACGGCCTCCTACACTCCATATAGTGCACTATGGGCTCACAGGAGATACTGCTCCTCACTCCAGCCAACATCACAAGAAATATGAATGTAAAGTCATGGGCAGTATCTTTGAGTGTGTGTGCGTGTGTGTGTGTGTGCGCGCGCGCGTGTGTGTGTGTGTGTGTGTGTGTGTGTGTGTGTGTGTAACTCTCGTATAATTTTGCATAGTGCCATATACACAAGTTGTACTTGTGCACAAATGCAAATGATTGTAAATGATTTAAATCGTTTAGGAGTTGTTTTTACACACTTGTGGACTCAGGGTCGTTTGTTAGTTCACTCCTTGCTGAAAAAAATTAGAAACTATTACAGAAATTCTAATGGTTTTAACGTTTGTAATGGGAATTGTATTGGTTTTAATGGAAACTATAATGGTCCTTGTGGGTCTCTACTTGTATGATGTGTTGGGTTCTATTGGTGGCATGTTTATGTCTAGTGGAAACCAATACAAACCACTGAATCAGAATAGAATATGGACCAAAACACACTACAGTTGTTAATGGTTTCAGTGGTATTTGTAGTGGAAACCATTCACATTTCTGTAATGGTTTCTATTGGGGTTTTTTTTTCCTTCAGAAGGGCTTGTTTGCACTGAGAAGATCAGGAAAAATGCACATCTTGTTCCAGGATGCATGGCTAACATTCTTCTTATACGAAATCAGCATCTCATTTGCAGGTTTTCTTGCATAATGACATGCCGCACATCCAGAAAGTGATGTTTATCACAGCTTGACCACCGAACAATCTTCCCTGAGTATTCGGACCACGTGTGAAAACTCCCTCATAGAGTTCCAGTTGTATCCTTCTCTAAAAGGGAAATGTTCTGGTTCCCCATGATGGATAAGAACAGATTTATGCGTAAATCGTTAGTAAGAAATCAAATTCAATGTAAATTAAATGTAAATTCATGCATAAGAAGAAGAACTAATGTAATCCTCGACTTGAACCACTTCAATTCATATAATCTGCATGGGATTACGGCACATTTATATCCGGAATATTCTCTGGAGTTTATGGAGTTTAGCTGACGCCCTTATCCAGAGTCACCTCGGGAAGAGCTTTGGAGTCTCGATCAGAAACACGTCGTCATCCCTCGCTCGGGGACTCGGCGCTCCATCCAGAACATTTCATGAAAACCAGTCGCTTTATTTTATCGGCATTAATCAAAGAATATATTTAACATTATACCCCTTATTTAAGTGCACTACATAAGGTAGACCCCTACACCGTATATGGTGAACTATGTTGTGCAATAAGAGGGAATATTTGGTTAAGTTCTGTACTCTCTACATAAATACTCTCTAAACACATATCATGTGTTTCCTTTTCAGATGTAAGGGGCAGGAAATACTTCAAACCCCTCCTGCAGGTTCCAGTGTGTGTGTGTGTGTGTAGACTAGCTAGTGTCTTGGTGAAGTTTTAACAATGCTTGTGCTGGCATCCAGTGGATCAATTATGGCAACCCTGAGTAAGGGAGGGGAGGTGGGGGGAGTAATAATATTGGGCAGTGTGGTGGAGTGAAGCAGCCTGTAGGCACATAATCAAGCTGCCACAAGTCCAAGGCACGGACATGCTGGCTCAGGCAGAGGGAGCTCTGAGTCTCCGAGCTCAGACAGGTAGGGGGAAGACAGGAATCTGGGGAATGTGAGATAGACAGAGAGAGAGAGAGGGAGAGAGAGAGAGAGAGAGAGAGAGAGAGAGAGAGAGAGACGAGGTTACACTCTGAGAGGATATGGACACTCCTGTTTGTTACTTTCCTGAAGTTCTATCAAGACTCGTTGTGTGGATTATGTGTGAACCCTAACACGGCTGTGTGTGTGAGACGGTGTTCTGGTGAGTTCGGTCTTGTCACTGTTGGTTTAATGACTTATTTGTGTGTGTGTGTGTGTGTGTGTGTGTGTGTGTGAGTGTGTGTGTGTGTGTGTGTGTGTGTGTGTTGATTGTGTGGGATCCTGCAGAAACACTGTTAATGATTGGCCTGAAGCAGGGCTGCAACACACTAGAACACAGCAGGATTAACATTGACAGTGCCCAGCTGTGTTCTTTATTACAGTGGTAATGTTAGTGCTCTTATAGTGTAGAATTAACACCTGAGGTAACAGCTGGAGTGTCCTGGAGAAGTGTCGCAGGACGAATCTGAGTGAATACACAATATTAACACCTACAGTACAGAATTAACACAAACACACACGGAATTACAGTGTTGAATTAAGATTCATAACAATACTTACAGTACTGAATTAATACACACTACAGATACATTAAATAAACACACACACTAACAGATACAGTGCTGAACAAACACACACACTTGACTTCGGCAAGACTAGCTATGACAGCATAATTAAAAGGGAGAGCCAGAAGGGAACACAGATATAAGGGATCACTGGGACATAAGGCAACCAGACACTCCACCATCAACGCATCTGGGTGAAGGTGTGAAGGTGGGGGCGACAGCATCCAAACATCCCAGTTCACCACAACACTCTCTACCTGTGATCCTCTAGATCTGCTCCTTTACCTAAGAAGAAAACTATTCACAAAAAGCTTGAGTAAACAAACATGTCAGCCTAGACTTAAACACTGAGACTGTGTCTGAGTCCCGAACACTAATAGGAAGACTGTTCCATAACAGTGGGGCTCTATAAGAGAAAGCTCTTCCCCCTGCTGTAGCCTTCACTATTCCAGGTACCTACAAATATCCTGCACCTTTTGATGGAAGTAGGCGTGATGGATCATAAAAGACCAAAAGTTCGCTCAGATACTGTGGCGCAAGACTATTCAGTGAAAGCACCAGTACCTGAGCGAACTTTTGGTCTTTTATGATAGGTCAGTAGTAGTATTTTATAATCAATGCGAGATTTCAGTGGGAGTCAATGCAGTGTGGATAAGATCGGGGTGATGTGGTCGTATCTTCTGGTTCTAGTGAGGACTCTAGCAGCTGCATTCTGGACTAACTGGAGTTTGTTTATATTCCTACTGGAACATCCAGACAGTACGGCATTACAGTAATCTAGTCTAGAGGTGACGAAAGCATGAACTAATATTTCTGCATCATGTAGTGACAATATATTTCTTATCTTAGAAATATTTCTGAGATGAAAGAAGACTATCCTAGTAATATTATCTACATGAGCATCAGATGATGGACTGGAGTCAATAATCACTCCAAGGTCTTTTACTGCTGTACATGATGAAACAGAAAGACCATCCAGAGTTACTGTGACATCAGAAAGATTACTTCCAGCTACATGTGGTCCTAGTGCGAGTTCTTCTGTCTTATCAGAATTTAGTAAGAGGAAGTTAAAAAACATCCAACGTCTAATGTCCTTTACACAATCCTCAACTTTACTAAGCTGCTGTCTGTCCTCTGGCTTCGCTGAAACACACAGCTGTGTATCATCAGTATAACAGTGTAAGCTAATTCCATGTTTACGAATAATTTGACCTAGAGGTAGCATATATAAAGTAAAAAGCAGTGGGCCTAAAACTGAACCTTGTGGAACACCAAATTTAACCTCGGTATGTGTGGAGAAGTCTCCATTTACATCTACGAACTGATAACGATCGGTCTAATAAGACCTGAGCCAGGAGAGGATCGTTCCTTTAATGCCAACAACATTTTCTAGTCTATCAGGGAGAATAGTGTGATCTATAGTATCAAAAGCTGCACTAAGGTCAAGTAACACAAGCAGTGAGATACAACCCTGATCAGAGGTCAGTATGCAGAGTCTCCACCTGAGATGCTTATAGTCCCTGTATAAGTGCACTAAATAGGAAATGATATAAGGAGCCATTTGGGATGAACGCTGTGTTTCCTTTTCGGATGTTCAGAGAGGGAAGGAAGTACTCCTAACCCCACTCCTGCATGGTTCCTGAGTGTGTGTGTGTGTGTGTGTGTGTGTGTGTGTGTGTGTGTGTGTGTGTGTGTGTGTGTGAGTCACAGACCTTCAGCATTCCTCATTAAATGAATTTCCAATGTCCAGTGCACTTCCGGTTAAAACAAAGGTAGTCTTGGCAGTAGCGTATCACTGCGTTTACTTTATTCATATCTGTCAAACAGCTGCATCAGGGCGTATACTTTTAACAACAGCTCTTATTCTCATGTGCTTTACAGCAAGAGGAAGAGTGTCGGAATCTTCATCGCTCAGGTGAGCAATGTCCTATATCACACTTCTCATTAAAACTGTTATAGAAATGTCCAGTGTGAATGATTAAAACTGGTGTAAATTCATTCTAAAGTAGTATTGGAGATATATGTCCATTTAAAGTGGAGGATAGTAAAGGCATAAAATCATTCAACATTAGTAATGTTGTCTCTCAGCTTCAGCATTTAAGGCTGAATTCATCACCTGAATCCAAAGCGATATTAAACAATCTTGACTGCTAAGCACTGACATACACTGATCAGCCATAACATTAAAAACTCTGACAGGTGACGTGACTAACAGTGATTATCTTGTTACATTGGAAAGAGGTGGGGTTTATTTATTAGACAGCAGGTGAACAGTCAGTTCTCGAAGTTGACGTGTTGGAAGCAGGAAAAATGGGCAAGTGTAAGGATCTGAGTGACTTTGACAAGGCCTGAATTGTGATGTCTAGACGTCTGGATCAGAGCGTCTCCAAAACAGCAGGTGTTGTGGGGTGAACCGGTGACAGGGTCATGAACTCCCAGGACTCAGTGATGTGCATAGGGAGTGAAGGCTAGCCCATCTGGTCCGATCCCACAGACGAGCTACTGTAGCAGAAATTGCAGAGGCAGTGTGATGCTCTGAGCAATGTTCTGCAGGGAAATCTTGGGTCCAGACATTCATGTAAATGTTACCTCACGCGTACCACCTACCTAAACATTGTTGCAGACCAAGTACACCACTTCATGGTATTGGTGTTCCCTAATGGCAATGGTCTCTTTCAGCAGGACAATGCTCTCTAACATTGTTCAAGAACGGTTTGAGGAACAATTCAGGGTGTTGACTAAGCCTTCTAATTCTCCAGATCTCAATCCTATTTTGCATCTGTGGGATGTTCTGGACATACAAGTCCGATCCATGAAGGTCCCACCTCGTAACTTACAGGACTTAAATGATCTGCTGCTAACGTCTTGGTGTCAGATACCACAGTACAACTTCAGAAGTCTTGTGGAGTCCACGCCTCGACGGGTCAGAGCTGTTTTGGTAGCACAAGGTGGACCTTCACAATATTATGCTGGTGGTTTTAATGTTATGGCTGATTGGTGTAGAGGTTCTCCTTGCTCTTCTCATTTTTCATCAGCAATAAATCTGAAATGATGCAATTTCCTTGCAGTGATTTACACATGAACCCAATGATGTTAACGTTAAGATCCTAGCTTATTATTAGCTATTTCTGTGCTGATTTTAACATTATTGAAAAGCTCTAGTGTTGTTTTTTGGGGGGCTATAATGGCATCAACTTCTTTGTTCTCTGAATAATTTAAAAATGTTATTTAGGTGTTTTCGAACCGTAAGGACATGGACTCTCTGAAGAAAGAACTGGAAGAGGAGCTCAAACT
This sequence comes from Ictalurus punctatus, assembly GCF_001660625.3. Classification (NCBI taxonomy): domain Eukaryota; kingdom Metazoa; phylum Chordata; class Actinopteri; order Siluriformes; family Ictaluridae; genus Ictalurus; species Ictalurus punctatus. Next base: position 19,728,798 of record NC_030441.2, on the reverse strand, counting down.
TAGCACTGACGATATCAGGAGTCATGCCTGGTATCACGGGCAGCTACAGAGAGAGGTGTGTGTGGGTGTGTGTATTGACATTGTTATAAGAAATGTGTGTGCTATAGCAAGGCTAGGGCAAGATGTGTGTGTGTGTGTGTGTGTGTGTGTGTGTGTGTGTGTGTGTGTGTGTGTGTGTGAGCTGTTGGTTTTAATCACTATCTTTATTAACTTGCGTGTTTATATCGGTGGAGGGTGGAGTGAATGTGTGACAAGGTTGGCTCACTGAGGTGTGTGTGTGTGTGTGTGTGTTTGTGTGTGTGTGTTTGTGTGTGTTTGTGTGTGTAGGCAACAGAGGAGCTGTTGAAAAATGACGGGGATTTCTTGGTGCGAGACTCCAGCACATGTGGTGGTGACTACGTCCTGAGCTGCATGTGGAAAAAGCAGTGCATGCACTTCAAAATCATCCGCGTTGTCCTCCGGCCAAAACAGGTACACCTACAGTTCTATCCAAACAGGTACACCTACAGTTCTCCTACCCAAACAGCTACACCTATAGTTCTCCTACCCAAACAGGTACACCTACAGTTCTCCTACCCAAACAGCTACACCTATAGTTCTCCTACCCAAACAACTACACCTACAGTTCTCCTACCCAAACAGCTACACCTACAGTTCTCCTACCCAAACAGGTACACCTACATTTCTCCTACCCAAACAGGTACACCTACATTTCTCCTACCCAAACAGCTACACCTACAGTTCTCCTACCCAAACAGGTACACCTACATTTCTCCTACCCAAACAGCTACACCTACAGTTCTCCTACCCAAACAGGTACACCTACATTTCTCCTACCCAAACAGCTACACCTACAGTTCTCCTACCCAAACAGCTACACCTACATTTCTCCTACCCAAACAGGTACACCTACAGTTCTCCTACCCAAACAGCTACACCTACAGTTCTCCTACCCAAACAGGTACACCTACAGTTCTCCTACCCAAACAGGTACACCTACATTTCTCCTACCCAAACAGGTACACCTACAGTTCTCCTACCCAAACAGGTACACCTACATTTCTCCTACCCAAACAGGTACACCTACAGTTCTCCTACCCAAACAGGTACACCTACAGTTATCCTACCCAAACAGGTACACCTACAGTTCTCCTACCCAAAAAGGTACACCTACAGTTCTCCTACCCAAAAAGGTACACCTACATCTCTCCTACCCAAACAGCTACACCTAAAGTTCTCCTGCCCAAACAGGTACTCCTACAGTTCTCCTACCCAAACAGGTACACCTACATTTCTCCTACCCAAACAGGTACACCTACGTCTCTCCTACCCAAACAGGTACTCCTACAGTTCTCCTACCCAAACAGGTACTCCTACAGTTCTCCTACCCAAACAAGTACTCCCACAAACCTTTGACCTAAACAATGCCATCTCGTATATTTATTATAAACAGGTATATCCACATATCTGTGGCCCAAACAATTATTTGACTCAAAAAGAGTGCACCTACAATCCTATGCTTCAACTCTGGCACAAATAGGTGCAAACCGACTCCCACAGGTATGGTCACAGTCTGCTCCAAAACTCATTCATGCTCATCCATCAGTCATGAGGACCATTGTCAATTTCATCAGGTGTGTTGAAACAGGCTGAGACATGTATGCCCATGTAGAAAGATCTACACTCATATACAGTATCTCTGACCCAAACAGGAACAGCCACACATTTCATTTAATGTTTCTGTTTTGACTCATTTGTTAGTCATGGAGTCTGGTCTATGTTCCTTGGATTAGAGCAGGTGAGGTGGTACATTGTGTAATCCAGTAGTCAGACAGGAGTGTAGTTAGGAAACACTGAGGTGAAGAGGAAGTGAAGCTCCAAACAACAAACACCAACAAGAAAACACAGTGTTGCATCCACATTGGAAGAGTATTTACACTTGCCTGCCTGATTGACCCTGGTTGACTTGTTCACGCCACTTCCTCTTGGTTGACGGGGAAGACCTCTAATGCACAAAGGTATTGATCAGGTGTGTTGGAAAAAAGGAAAAACAACAATATGGACCAGGGGACAGGGTTGGGAAACTCTGGTCTATGTAGATGACTGCAGAACAGATATCAGAATTGTATGTGATTCTACGTGTGTGTGTGTCTGTGTGTGTGTGTGTGTGTGTGTGTAGGGTTACTCAAGGGAGCTGTTTCAGTTTGAGAGTGATCAGTTCGACAATATTGCCGCCCTAGTGCGCTTCCACGTAGGTGGGCGTCGGCCAATATCGCAGGCTTCCGGAGCCGTCATCACTCATCCAGTCACGCGCACCCTTCCTCTGAGGGTCATCAATGAGCGCCAGGCAGTGAGGTCATCAAGCACGAGCTCTGCAGCAACACCTCATTGGTCAGAAGAGAAGGGCAAGAGGCGGAGCTTGAGCTCCACACATATGGACATGCAACAGGCCAACAGCTACAACCTGCTTAGGTATGTTTTTAAAGGTGGTCGAAAAGGTGCGAAATCTGTGTGTTATGTTACGGTAAGCATGAATGGTCAAGATCAAAGTATTCTGTGTTGTTATAGAAACCAAGTAAGCAACGTGGAATATTTTTAACATCAGCCTGTTTTATGTCATTCACACAACTAGCTCAAGTTAGTTAGTGTTAGCAACCTAACTTGTTGGTATGTTTGAAATAGTATAATAATGCTTAGTTTGCTTAGTGTGTAATAATGTATATTGCCTGTGTGTGTGTGTGTGTGTGTGTGTGTGTGTGTGTGTGTGTGTGCATGTGTGTGTGTGTAGGAGTGGCAGTCAACCTGCTAATCTAGAGACAGTAGGAAAACCATTACTACAGTCAGCACAATCAGATAGCAACCTTCGCCCAGGTATACACACATAACTACACACACACATGCATATATATACACACACACACACACACACACACACACACACACACACACACACACATTTTGTTTCTCCTCTTATTTCAGCTGAACCCCAGAGCACTCCAGCACAGGATCCTCTCTCCCCGGTGTTCCGTACAGGCAGCGATCCTTTGCTCAGTCCTGGCTCCACCCACTCACACAATTCCAGCCAATTAGCAACAGGAGGCTGCACGCTCCGTGGTTCTGATGGACAGCTGCATTCTCGGGCTCCGCCCAAACCGATCAGAATTTCCACCCTGTTTCCAGAAAAATCGCCAACCATACCACAGATCAAGATCAACCCTGCCTCCCTCTATGATGAACTGGTGCCTCAGGTGTGTGTGTGTGTGTGTGTGTGTGTGTGTGTGGTGTTTGTGATTTATTCATTCTTTTAATTCTCTTAATTCTCTAACAAGACATAGCAATATTTCTGCATGACCATTGATTTTTGATCCCAGATCCCTCAGTCAATGCTGCCCAAAGGTCCAACAGCTCGTCTCCGTGCTCAGGAGAAATGGAGCAGCCGGGCGCGTATCACCGAGACCAGCTTTGTTTTTCTTGAGGCACAGAGGGCTGAGGAAGAGAAAGAGGTAGAGGTGGAGAAGGAGGAGCGAGACAGATTAACGAAGGTAGTGAGAAACGGAGACAGCTGGCGATTCCTCCGTCCTGAGACAGAGATGACCTCGTCCTTTCGCCTGGATGCATTTCGCTCGCTGCTGCTGCCCGACAACAACCGGCCGCTGGAGCAGAGTGTGCTACACTCTCTGAAAGAGCTGCTCTCTCGCACCGACGCTAACACCACTGCTCTGCACCTGCTCAATGTGGACTGCCAGGTGACACCTCACACACACACACACACACACACACACACACACACACACACACACTACGAACCAATCTTCTGAGTCTACAACCAAGTAGACATGCATCACTGTTACATTTCCATCACAACAAACCTTCACCCCTGTTTATTTTTAATGCGAGGCTGTGGACACCAGAAATGACCCCAAGAAACCAACCCTCTCACCTCCGAGTTCCAACTTCTCAACTTTTACCGTTGTGACAATATGATTGCTTCAATGAACTCACAAAGACCCTACAAAGGCACCAAAGCAAACCAAAGCTAATGGGTTTAAAGTGGTTAGCTATGATATTCTCTTGAAGTGCATGTATGTCTAAGCAGCTTCGAATTTGATCAAGAATATGTACCAAATTGTCCAAAAAGTCCTTCCAGAAAATACTATGATATAATTGTTACAAGGAAGTAAATGTATATAATTGATATAATTGTTACAAGGAAGTAAACTTGCTAATCCATGCTTTGGACAAGCCAGAGTTCAAGAGGTTGAAGTTGTGAGAACACTTTTGCTAGGCAACTGCATGCCAAACTAATAACTATAGGCCTCGGCATACTTGATGCGGAGACGATGTCTGAGAGGGTTGCACTAAGGCGAAACCACCTTTGCAAGCTTACAAGCTTGCATACTCTCTGTGGTTTGGTATCGGCTGTCAGGTATGAACGCTTCAGTCGCAGGCTTTGTTGCATAATGTGTTTTTCCATGGAGTTAGCCCAGCTGCCATGGTGTGTGAAGGCTGTGCACCAGGTCTGTTTGCTCCACAATTCATAAAGCCCAGCTGAAGGATTTGTGAAAGCCAGCCAAGCGTCATCTCCACATGAAGTTGAGAAATATTGCGTCATGACTCAGGAGTATCAGTGGTATCTTCTCATAAACACTCTGGTGTCTGGCGGCCATGTTGTTTACACATTCTTACATTCTTGCATTAACTCTGATCTACTGAAAAAAAGTATTATGTAGTTTTTGTTGTTGACTTCTTTATTAAATTCAAGTCCAAAATGCCATCTGTAGAAAACAGCTCTCCGACTGTGGCCTCTGAAATGGCACAGACTGGCAGAGAATATTCCAGACTAACTGGGGGTTCATCTGCATCATTGCTCCTCAGGTGGCACGTGTGACGGGTGTGACGGAGGAGCAAAAGAGGATGATGGGAGTGAACTCAGGACTGGAGCTCATCACACTGCCACATGGGAGCCAGCTCAGACAGGACCTGCTGGAGAGACATCACCTCTTAGCACTGGGCGTGGCTTTGGACGTGCTGGGCTGCACGGGCTCGGTCAATCAGAGAGCGCTGGTGCTCCATAAAGTGATCCAGCTGGCTCAGGCTCTACGCTGTACTACCCACGACCTCTACGCCTTCAGCGCTGTCATGAAGGCCCTTGAGCTGCCGCAGGTCAGAGTGCAAAGGTCAAAGGTCATACATGTTACACCATGAAGATCTACAAATCCAGAACTAGTGTGGGACTCAAGTTCAGCAGGGTTTTCCTGACCATCTACACTCACACAGACACACACGCTTTTGTTTTGCTAATCTTTATCTTTGCTATCCTCAACCTAGCTGAATGTCCCCACAATGTCAACATAGTCCTGTGTTCATATCATCATAAAGATGTTTGTTCACTAGAAATAGTTAAATGCTTTGCTACACGTACATTTCAGACATAACAGACTGGGTTTCCCACACCAGCTTCAAAAGATTCATTACCCTACAGCAGAGGTGTCCAAAGTCCGGACCCAGAGCCAAATGTGGCCCCACAGCAGTTATTTACTTGGCCCAAACCAAGTATTCCAACCAAGTATTAAAAATGACAATTTAATTTATGCTTATGTTAGTTTGTCCAACAGTGACTGGCCCTTTAGTATTTTGATGAGGTCTAATCTGGTCCTCTATGAAAAAAAGCAAAAAATGAAAAAGTGAAAAAAAAACACCTCTGCTCTATACAGGTAAACTAAACCAACCGCTAAGCTAACATCCTTGAGTCTCAGATCAAGTACGATGTGTGTGTGTGTGTGTGTGTGTGTGTGTGTGTGTGTGTGTGTGTGTGTGTGTGTGTGTGTGTGTGTGTGTGTGTACTTTCACTACAACACCAAAATGAAATACTAGAAACTTGAAGTGTAGAACTCTGGACACTCTTTGTCTTGGTGGTTACAAGCCTGTACCATGTAGAATCTGCCACTAGAGGGCAAACCTAGCAAGAACAGCACTTCACCACATACACAGATTTGGAGGGAAAAGTTTCGGGTGGCCATTTGGTTTGAAAAATGGGTGTTTGATGGAAGTAAACACATAAATACTTCTATATAGTCAATAACATTCTTCTGGAAGAGACGTTCGTTATCTAACACACCCGCTAATCACAGTCTGGTCATTAGATGTTCATTCGAGGGAATTTATGCATGTATTATGTATCCGAAATGCACTATGACTATACATCCAATCTAACCAATGCTTGGAACACTAGCAATTTGATTCATGCATCCAAACAACAGCACTATATACTTGTAATAACTCTTGTAATGCAAACTATCTCCTCAAACACTGTTGTTTTTAGACACACCCCATTTATAGCTTCATAGTGTGTCTTAGGTTAGCATTGGAGCATCCTGTGTGTGAGTATGAATATATGTGTGTAATCTGTAGTGTGTGTGTGTGTGTGTGTGTGTGTGTGTGTGTGTGTGTGTGTGTGTAGATGATCCGGTTGGAGAAGACATGGCGAGAGTTGAGGAAGACCCACACAGAGAGTGCTGTGATGTATGAGAAAACCCTGAAGCCCTTCATGAGGGCACTCAATGAGGGTGATGGTATGTGCCTTAGCTATCGTTATCGTTATCGTTAAGCTAGCTGATATTAAATAACAAGGTGAGTTGGCTAGCAAGCTAGCTAGAGTAATACTAGGATAACTTTTATATTGTGTACTGTTTCCAACCACTATTTTACACTAATCAAGTCAATAGAAATGCAAGTTTGCGATTGATTGATCGGTCGATCAAGTTTATTTATTTATATACCCACTGATATTCAACTACCACCTGATCCCACATGAGTACTACAGAAAAGAAACTATAACACCTTTATTGCTATTGCTATTTAACTCTAGGGATTTGCCAAATAAAATTGGGGAAACATTGACGTAGGGTTCACCTCTACCTCCTTGTTTTCTCAAGGTCACCTGTTCCAATTTTAGCTAACGGTACCAGTAATCTAGCTAGCTAAAGTTAAGAGCAGTTCCCCTCAAAATCAGACCATAATCTTGTGTAAGTAAGTGTGTGTCATCATGAATTTAAACATATTCCCAGTGCAAATGATGTGTTCGCTTAAAAACTGCTTTATTCCATTGTGTTCCATCCTGGAGTCGCTTGGCCACATTATAACATAATTACAGTTGAAATGAAGCTTTAATGTAAGTTTGTGTGTGTGTGTGTGTGTGTGTGTGTGTGTGTGTGTGTGTGTGTGTGTGTGTAGAGTCGGTAGTGTCTGGTCCCCTGTCCCTTCCCCACATGGTGCCGTTGTTAAAGCTGATGGAGGGAGAGGATGGAGTGGAGAACAGCGAGAGAGGCTGCCAGCTCCTCTACAACATCCTACAGTCCTCACGCCACACTGCTAATCACGCTAACGACTACCAAGAACACGCGCACACACTGCTATCAGGTAAACACACACACCATGGACACGCTGAGGTCTTAATGCTGCATCACTAATCACCATACAACTACTAACAACACTCTAAACACACTGCAATCCTAGTACTAAATGCTGAACATAGTATTCAAATTGGAGCGATGTGATTGGCTGTCTGACCTGTCCATCTCCCCCTGTAGCAGGTTGGGAGCCAATCCCGGAGCTGCTGGAGGTCTTCCACACTGAGTTTGCTCTGCGTCTGTTCTGGGGTCACGCAGGGGCCGAGGCAGGCAGAAAGGAACGTTATGAAAAATTCGACAAGATCCTCACCATCCTCTCCAACAAACTGGAGCCTGCTCAGACCTCCGAACTCTGACCTTTCCAACCGAAGTGAAAGGAAGCAGGAAGTCATGCCCAAGACAATTTACTCTGATTGGATGAAAGCTGTGGAAAGCTTTCCTCTGGAATTTTTTTTCTCTACTCAGATATCATTTCAGTTTATTTCTGATTGGATGGAGTCAGGGTAAAGCTTTTCTCCATTTGGATGGGATCTGGTTTGAATTTTTTTATTATAATTTTTTAAAAAAATTTTAAATCTCTTAATCGCTGCAGTTTGTGAAAAGCTTTTTTCTGATTGGACGAGATTCGTGGATGAAGTATGAAGTATATCTGCTGTTTGCTTTCGGGTCAAAATGAAAACAGGAAAAACAGACAAAACATGATATAAAAAAAACTATAGATGAGAAGAGCTTCAGACATTTCAGACTTGGCAAAGAGAAATGTTTATTTTTGCATGAATCCATCGTCCACTTCTGTGTGTGTCCTAAACCATGTCGGCCGTGGTGCCTCCCTGTTCATGTGAATGTTTTCTTCCTTTCGCAAACACTGGAAATGATACATTTCCTTTTATAATTAAAAAAACTAAACTTTTAATATATTATACAAGCATACTGAATTGAATCGAAACACATAAATACCCACTTTGACCTTCTCAGACAGAAAGCAGTGTTACGCCACGGCCAGCAGAGGGCACTGCGGTACGGCCGCTGACTGGTCACGTGACTCTTTTGTTTCCGTTCACTTCCCGCTTGGACACACTTAAGTCTCTGATTTGCCCCAGGTGTTAATGTTTTAGTTTAATTAGGTTTGTTAGTTAAACCCCCCAGTGTGACTGCGCACATCGCGCAGTATTATAGTTGATTAGTTTGTCAAATGAGGGAAGTATACGGGTATGTGCTAATGTGTAGTTTGCTAGCGGTCGTAGCTAGGGGACCAGAGTGAGTATAGTCCGTAGAGACCGCGCTCCCTGTGTTTGTTTACCTGTTTATTTGTTTCTGGTTTACGTAATAAAGACTGTGACCTGCACCTGCATCTGCCTCCAGTCTTGTTCCGTAACAAGCAGGAAGGTGGAACAGAGAGGAGCAGACCTCAGCTGCGTCACAATCGCGCCACCAATTCCCTACGCGTTTCCTTTTATGTTTTAATGACAGGACTAGTGAACGCACACGCAGACCAAAACCCCACAACATCCAGTCCAAGGGACGTTCAAGCATCATCCATTCCCTGCACATCAGGAATTTTGGGAGTTGAAATTATCTAGAAATTGAGACAATACTTAATTAAATATCTACAATATTCAATGAAGTTCATATTTTTATTTAAATATAAAGTCATGGAGACATCTATGGCATCCTGAAGATGTTTTTGGTGTCTGGTGTCATCTCACCCATAACACTAACACTTACTTAGACCAGCACAGATCCTTACGTTTGCCCAATTTTCCTGCTTCCAACATGTCAACTTCCAGAACTGACTGTTCACCTGCTGCCTCATCTGTACATTTTCAGCACATTTGAACAATACCGTGATAATACTGATGACCATGATCGTTTTGGTCACGATAATCGCTGACCAAATCGCATCTCTACTCAAGACAATGCTATTCGCATCACCCGTCAGTGGTCTTATTGTCATGCCTGACCTGTGAAATTTGTCCATCCGAGATTCCCTTTAGTGTGATGTTTAAGGAGCGTGAGGTTGAAGGTTTGTAGGATTTATACGGAACTATCATCGTGACCAGCAGATGAACTGATGAGGTCACAGCAAGATCAAATGCCTGAGATAGTTTTTCTTCAGTAGCTTCCTCGCTGTTTGACGTGTATTTTCAGGGTGTTTGAAGCATGCACGTTAGTAATAAGAAAGACTAGGTGTGTTGGAAGCAGAAGCATCGAGTTTATCTTTAAAAACTTCTAAACTTTCCTTCTGGCTCTGAGATGCAATGCTTACTTTCACCAGCAGGTGTCAGAGTGCACCATCAACAGGATGAGGTTTAATCAAATGAGGTAAGGTGAGTGAGGTTTTTTGTTGTTTTTTCCCCCATCAGTGCCATTTAAACTAATAGTATAATCAGAAAAGTATAAGCACAGGCAGTGTTCTCCAAATGAAAAGATATTTGCTTCCTGAGTGCAATGCTTTCAGTTTCCAGTTATGTAACCTGCATAACTAAATAATTACACAGTCACATGTCTATTAGTGGGTCATTTAAATGAATAGTTAATATTGTGGGGTTTTGGGCAGCAAGATTGTGATGTATGTATTTATTTAATTTATTTATTTATGCATGTTAGAAGTGTGAAATTGGGGTGTGTCTGAGTGGGGGAAAATGCAGTGAGGCAGCCGAGCCGGTTTGTCCAGGATCAGGAACTATAGACTCTGATGTGTGTGTGTGTGTGTGGTTGGGTTGGTGTGGAGACTGTGTTAAAAGTTGAGGATCCTTTAAGACACTTGTCGTTGGAGAGGTGGGAGGTGCTGAGAGGACAGGCAGCATAAAGTCGACCTTTGGAGTTGGACTGTCTCAGATTAGATTAGACCTTTTTGGATAAGGAAGATTCCTGGGCGAGAACTCAAAGCTATGGATTGGGGCACGGCACTCTGGGTAGGTCTCTTCCTCCACCCATTACAGTACTGTCATTGATCTCTTTTTAAATGGTGCTAGTGTGAGATGAAGAGCTGGTTTGTAAACAAGCCTCATAAAGTTTTATTAAAGGATCATGCAGGTACACAGTGGGTAACTGTGCTGTATTAAAAACGAGGTAAGTACCGAGAGAAATGGGATAGAACAGCATGGCAGGTAAGAACGTATTCTCACCATCTTTCTTTGTAATGTCAGAGATTCCTTTTATTTGAAATGCTTTCATTTTCACAAAGCAGCTCTGCGTAGATCTGACTCAGAAACCCTGATTAGCAAGCGAAAGGCGACAAAAACACAAAACCCTCTCTAAGAAAATTACAGGAATTGAGACTTTAAAAAAGAGGAACCCATCCTGATCTGGATCATCTAAAATTACTCTTCCTGAATTATTCAGTGACTGTAAAACTCTTTTCAGTCCCGTGTAGAAATCCCTTTCACTCGTTAAGCTCCACTCCCTTTTCACCATAGATCCTCTCGAATAGCTTCTCTTCAGAAGTAGGACAAAGACACTCAATCCTCCGCACATGAAGTTATAGACGACTCACTCGATTCGTCCAGCTACAGATGGATGTCTGACTAAATCTTTGGAATTCCTTGTGTTATAGAAGAGATAAATACAGTGTGTGTGTGTGTGTGTGTGTGTGTGTGTGTGTGTGTGTGTGTTGCTGGAGCTAATGTTACTAATAAACTCATCTGTCCTGAAGATGTGGGAGAACGTAGATTTACAGCGGTACCTCTGACTGTTACGCAGCGCTGACACTGGAGACTCCTTCCATACACGTTACATAAACATCTCCTTACAGGAAACTGTATGAGTCCCTGTGAATGAGCCGTTACTATAGAAACGATAACGTATTAGAACGATGCATTAATATAAACCTGCACTACTGTGCAAGCTGCTGGTATAGAAAACTAATCACCACCTTCTGACCAATCACAGTCTAGAACTGAACAGCGCTGTGATATGTGTGTGTGTGTGTGTGTGTGTGTGTGTGTGTGTGTGTGTGTGCGTGTGTGTGTACTTTTCAGTAAAAGTCTGTCAGGAGGAATGAAAACAAACAACAGACTGGTCAGACAAGATTGTGTGTGTGTGTGCGTGTGTGTGTGCGTGTGTGTGTGTGTGTGTGCGTGTGTGTGTGCGTGTGTGTGTGCGTGTGTGTGTGTGTGTGTGTGTGTGTGGACATGTTTTTACATCTTGATGAGGACTAAATGTCAGTAGGTAATTTTACTATATGGAGGTTTTTCCAACAATGGAAGGACTTCACAAGGATAGTAAGAAAATGTGTGTTTGTGTGTGTGTGTGTGTGTGTGTGTGTG
>NC_030441.2:19707121-19712121 GCF_001660625.3 Ictalurus punctatus | reverse complement strand
ATGTGTGTAAACTGTTTGTGACCATTCTCCTTTCTGCCTCCTTCACAGCAGGGTGGGACCGGTGACAAAAACATGGTAATACTACCACTACTACTACTAATAATAGTAATCATAATAATGTTAATAATAGTAATAATAATAATAATAATAATAAGCAGTAGAAAAATAATAGGTGCCCCTAATAATAATAATATGAGCAGTGTATGATTAAAAGTTATACTTGTGCCACATCCACCCTCGTTAACTAGTGTGTGTGTGTGTGTGTGTGTGTGTGTGTGTGTGTGTGTGTGTGTGTGTGTGCGTGTGTGTGTGTGCAGGCCCCTCCGTCAGAGGATTTCTCCCACTTGCCCTCGGATCAGAGGAAGAAACGCCTTCAGGAGAAAGTTGATGAACTCAATAAGGAGCTGCAGAAAGAGACAGACCGGAGGTAGGGTTACATACACACACTGCTAGTGTCAGTGATAATATCAATGATGATGATGATGATGATGATGTGTGCAGCGAGGGTCTGAATAAGATGAGACGTGTGTATGAGCAGAACAATCAGCTGGGCGACCCGGCCAGTCTGGAGCCTCAGATCAACGAAACCACACACAATATCAACCGACTGAGGGGGGAACTCTCCAGATACCAGGTAAGAGGTCATATAACCTCGCCCTACCTCACAAATGGAATAGAATAGAATAATGTCCAGCAGGGGGCGATCGTGCATTACTTAAATCAGCAGCATGATCAACGTGGATATGATTCACTGTGTTTCTGCAGGCGTGGCTGGGTGAGGCTGGAGGGGTCTCTGTGCAAAACAGCAACCAGACCAGGTGTGTGCGTGTGTGTGTGTGTGTGTGTGTGTTAACATTAAGAGCCTCACAAATAACTTACTGAAGAATGTGAGTACCATAGACTGTATTCTCTATGAAGAGGTAAAATACCCGTGTCCCATCTTTTTCTCCTCTTTGCCACTTGTGTGTCGTTCCTGTATCTCACCTGTCTCATATATCCCATGTTTTGTGTGTGTGTGTGTATGAGTAGTCCACATTACGTCCACGCAAGTCCAAGTTTCCAGAGTCCCCCCAAGCTGGTGTATTCCCAGTTCCACAGCAGTTTTGATGAAGACTTTGATGAAGATGTGCCCTTGGCCCAGTGCCTCGCCCTCTACGACTTTAACGGTAGTTATCACAGCGACATTTCAATCAGCAAATAAACTACTCTAATAAAGCCAGAGAAGCCGTAAATCTCCATTATACCTTGGGTGTACACCCACCGTCCACCTGCACGTTCATGCTGTTAGCCAATCAGCCAATCGTGCAGCACAGTCCATAAACTCATGCAGATACACGTCCAGAGCTTCAGTTAACTTTCACATCATACATCAGAATGCAGGCAAAGTCTGATCTCTAAAGTGTGACTTTAACCGTGGCACGGTTGTTGGTACCAGATGGGTTAGTTTAAGTATTTCAGAAACTCCTGTCTCTACATATCTCTCCATATATGTTTAATATGTCTCCGCATATCTTCTGTGTCACCAGTGTCTCCTCCATGTCTCTTCAGCATCTCACATTGTCTTCTCTGTTCCTCCTTTCTGTTATCTCCTTTGACCCTGCCCCATCTGTCTCTCTTCTGTCCTGCTTAACCCATGACTCAGGTGCGAGAGAGGGGGAAGTGAGCATGCAGGTCGGGGAGCGTCTCAGCGTGTTGGACGAGGACATGGGAGATGGTTGGGTGCGTGTGAAGAAGACAAACGGAGGTATAGGATACGTCCCTGCGTCCTACATCCAGATCAACTGACCGCACACCACCCATTTCTTCCCAGACGCACACCATTTTCTGTACATACGTGTTTGTATATACACAAAAAACCGTCGCTACGAGGCTAATGTACTGCAGCTAATGTTCATAAAAGTACTGTAAAAAAAAGTCTGTTTAAAAGAAACACACAATAATAATAAAATATACACTAACCACATTTGAATTCTGTTATCATTTGAATAAATCCTAACTAGTGCGTGATGCGTGGGCTGTAACGCTCCAACTGAAATAAAATCATGAATTTCAAAATAACAAATATTCAAGAAAGACATTACTGAGTTTAATTCCCTTTTTTATTCATTTCTCATTCTGTTTTTTTTTTAATCATTGCATTTATCTGCATCACTGAGGAACGCCGTTATAAAGCAGGCACTTAAAACGTCAGAACAAGGCACACATGGTCAAAATACAAAATATTCATAAAAAATAATAATAATGCAAAAAATAAAAAGATAACAACAATAAAAATAACAGCTACAGGATGTGTTCAGGCTGAAAATAATAATAATAATAATAATAATAATAATAATAATAAATGCATGCACAAGACAATCGCAAAATTGAGCTATATATAACTTATACGTATAACTACTGAGATATATATATATATATATAAGAAAATGAAGGCGGAGTAATAAAGTAAAGTAAAAGTAAAATATCCGTTTTAACATCGCTAATCTAATATCCTGTTCCGTTCTTAAAAACCCACGGCAGTGAAATACGAGTTAAAAATCACAGACAGAGTCAGAGTGTGTGTTATTTCAGTTTTATAATAATGACAATAACGCCGCTCGGGTCTTCTCCCAAAACACAAAGCTAGTTAACTATCTAACCTTAGCGCGTGGCTGGTGTGTTAGCGTGTTAGCTCCTGTAATTGCACACACAAAGATGAAGCGCTGCTTTAACGATTCTCAATCAAACCTGATCCGTTTTGTAAATCTGATGCGCATATCTGATGCGGCACTGATAAATCGATACTCGCGTTCAGTTCACACACACCACCACCAGTTACAATTTGTAATCACGACTCGTAGAAGCTCTGCACAATTATTTGCACGCGTGGCCCCGCCCCCTTCTCACTCGCGCTCTCTCTCTGTCGAAATTGTTACAGCTTTAAAGTTGCATGTTGTAATCACGTGCTCTGGCGGTGTGATCGCAGATTCGTAAACGCAACTTGAAAACTCAAAACACGAAGAGGTAAAGGCGTAAATTAGGTTTCGTAGCTGTAACGGATCGTATTGCACTCGCCAAACAGATTCAATTCTAAACTGATTTCATAATCCATTACATTATAATCTCATTTACTTGCAGCTTTTAGCAGGAAATTAACCCCAAAATATAAGTTTTTGCACCCCCCTTCCTCAGCATAGTTGTTAGAGCGTACTGTATGATGCGCATCAAAGTGCATAGAAATTCGTACAATAATTATTGTCGTAATTAAGGCACTGTTTAAAAGAACATACTTTCCAGTTTGGGTCCCTAATTTAGTGTTAGCATGTTAGCATTAAGCAAGGTATATTATATTAGCAAATATCGTACAACTGATTATTAGCGAAAACCTTATTAGAAGAAACCTAGCACCCTTTTTCGGCCAGGAGATAACTATAAACATTTTACCTGTAAACATGTTCGTTTCCTTTATCACGTGTTAGGAAGCAGGTACACGATAACTGTCCGAAAAAAAAAACTAAACTGTAGCAATTAAACAGAAAACAATGACTTTTTCAATACGGATTCATCAGATATGACTGTTTTGAACGCCGTGGCTGGGATATGACTATTAAAACGTGCTCGAGTCAAATACATCTACACCTTCAGTCAAGTAAATCTGTTACGTTTTTATTTTTTTATTTTTACTTTTTACGTAAATTAAATTCCTCAAATCGATCCTAGTTGGTGTTAACATAGAATTAGCATTAGATAGCTAGCTAGCTAGCATAGTTGTTGTGTGTGTTATTCCTGAAATAGATGATGAGAAAATGGAACACAGACAATAATAACGTGGCCTCGACGGACCTCCGAATCAGTTCGTGTTTACGATAACGTGACCGAGTGTTTTCCTGTTAGCATGATGAATGAGGGATGGATAGCCTTATGTGAGTACACACGTACACACACGCCGTATCGTTTTATCTTTGTACGCGTGTGTATACGTGTTCAGTCGAGCAGGGACGGCTCAGACGGGCGGATGATGGTAGGTCTGTTTGGAGCTGCTGGAGGTCTTCTGCTAGAAAGAAACAGCGTAGTGGTTATACATGGTACTGAAGATAACGCTCATTTCCATTAGCACTGTAATGGAAGATAACGGCAAGACAGTGGTAGCATGTGGGAGTGTGTGTGTGTGTGTGAGAGAGAGAGAGCTCGTACCTGGGGATTCCAGGTGGTATGGAAGGGGGCACTCGGGCAGGTCGAGAAGGAATCTGTGGTGGAGGGGCGGAGCTTGGGTCATAAGCATTCACAGGTGGTGGACCGGGCCGAGATGGAATTGGCGGAGCCATTGGTGGAAGGGCGGAGCCTGGGGGAGGACCGGGGGTGGGACCCCTCACTGCAGGAGGACGACCAGGAGGAGGGGCGGAGCTTGGAGGCTTCATCTGAGCAGGAGGACTGAGAGAGATAGAGGGAGGAGGATGAATTTATGTGTGTAGATATATATAGATAGATAGTATGTGTGTGTGTGTGTGTATGTACCCGGCCTCCGTGTTGATCCAGGTGTCGTCCACAGGTGGGGGCAAGGGGGTGGAAATGGTGGTGGTACTGATGTCACTGATGATGCTGAGGGCCTCTTTAAGGGCGTGGTACATCCGCAACACCTCTTCTCGGTGCTGAGCCTGATCGGCACACTCCTCCATCAGCACGCTCTGATCCGCACTCGAGTACAGGAACGCCAGCAGCTCGGAGTGGATGAACTCCTTTGCCTGGAGTGGGGGAGGGTGGGGTTCGATATAAATTAGCGGCTAGAAGAAGACTTTTTACAATCATCAATTGTTGTTCAGAAACGCGGTTGCGTGTTAAGATTAAGACGTCCAGGAGGCAGGATTAAAAACAATTTTTTACATTATGAGTAAATATTGTATCTGGGCAACATCAAATCCAAAACCTGTATTATTATAGCTACTGGTAACCTGGTAGATATATTAATACGAGCTGTGTATATCATATAATACATGTGGGGCAACCCTATGTTCTCAGCATCC
>NC_030441.2:19699621-19702121 GCF_001660625.3 Ictalurus punctatus | reverse complement strand
ACTCCCCTCCCTCATCCCAGCGTATCGTCGTACCCTTTACCTTCTCCGTGCACTTGTGGGCGAGAGCGGAGAGTTCGGACACGACCAGGTCCACACATTTGAGACATGGCTGCTTCAGCTTAACGATCTGCTTTTTCACTATGGCCTCGAACGCCAGGTCTGGGGTGAACAAGCCCGTCCTGAGGGATCATGGGAAATGGGTGGAGCAGGGCGGAGTGTGGGTCATTTTTATATCAGGGTAATGTGAGGAAAAGGGTGGCCAGGTTCAGATACAAAAACAGGGATGTAGCAAAAAAAAAAGAAAAGAAAGGCCAGGTAAAGAAGGACAAAGAACAGGAGAGAAAATAAAAGGAGACAGAAAGGTTTAGTCGAGTTTTCACTGTACACATTGCCTCAAATCAGACGAGCTTCTGGTTTCTCCAAATCTCACCTACATTAATTACACAATGTATTCGGATTATTTATTCAGTGTGCCTCAGGTACTTCAGAGTAAGTGTATGTGTGGATGTGTAATCTACCTGTTCATCCAATCTAATCTCCCTATCCTTCCATCCAACCCTCCATCCAACTCCAAGTCAGTTCATGAATCTAACTCATCTGTTTCATTCATTCAACAATCTATCCAAACATCATCTGATCCACTAATCTAATCCATCCATCCATCATCTGATCCGCTAATCTAATCCACCCATCCATCATCTGATCCACTAATTTAATCCATCCATTCAACAATCCATCCATCCATCATCTGATCCGCTAATCTAATCCATCCTTCATCTGATCCGCTAATCTAATCCATCCATCCATCATCTGATCCGCTAATCTAATCCATCCATCCATCATCTGATCCACTAATCTAATCCACCCATCCATCATCTGATCCACTAATTTAATCCATCCATCCATCATCTGATCCGCTAATCTAATCCATCCATCCATCATCTGATCCGCTAATCTAATCCATCCTTCATCTGATCCGCTAATCTAATCCATCCATCTACCTATATATCCCCTAGACCAAGTGATAGTATTTTGAAAGGACCAGTGCTTTTGTTGTGTGTTGGTTAGTTGGCAGTATCACATGACTGATGACGAGGTGTTGATGTGCAGGTGAAAATGGCGAATCCAGAAGCTCGTCTTTAACCGAGAGCAGAGTCAGTAAGTAAAAACTGGCCTCCTCCACATGCTCACTCAGAGGACGAGGCAGGACCAGGAAACGGTCACGATCTGCACAGCTCCGGTCTGCGCTTAAAAACACTTTCAAGTGCTTTTAGTTGTCCTGATGACTCAGCAAGACGTATAGGAATTTTCAGAAGCCCCGGCCCTCAAACATCCAGCACTAACTGCTTGGATTAAATCCCTTAAAATGTCAGAATGAGATGTTTCGGTTTAAATGCTTGACCTGCGTAAGCAGTGATCTGTAAACGAACTCGGTTTAAATGTAGAGGCTGTGCAGATCGTTCCCCTCCCCTGCTCACTCGCTCTGCAGCGCCCCCTTTGGCTGCATGCGCTACCTTCGTAGTGCACTGCCTGACTGTGTTGATGAGCTCCTGGATGACCAGGTCGATGCATTTGAGACATGGCTCCTTCAGCTTAATGATCTGCTTTTTCACTATGGCCTCGAAGGCCAGGTCAGGGGTGAACAAACCCGTCCTGATACACGCCCCACACACACACACACACACACACACACACACACACACACACATCAGCATGTGATGACTGGGATAAATAAACCTTGATTTTCTTTCTCCTCTGTATTTGTACTTATTTTCCACCTTACAGTCTCTTCCCTCCATTTTTATCCTTTTTTAAAATTATTTCCTTTTCAGTTTTTCTTTTCTTTTTATTTTTATTTTGCCTTTCTTCCTCTATTCTCACGGTTTCTAAATGATTCCTGTAACAACTTCTTTTTTTTGTTTCCTCATTTTATCTTTATTTTTATTCCTTTTTACATTCCTTCTAGTGTTTTTGTTTTCCCTTTCTTCTCTGTATTATTTTTCTTCTTCTTCTTCCATTCTTTCCTCTCTATTGTCATTTTCTCATCTGTATCCCCTTTTCTTTCTTTTTCTTCCTTTCACTTCCCTTCATCTTCATGTTCTTCTCTACTGTTTTATTCTTCCTGCATTCTTTCTTTCTTTCCTTCTTCCCTGTTCTGACTAGAGCCATTCTTTAATTTTTCCTGTGTCCACACTTTTCCCCCCACATTGTGTTCTCTTCTTTCCTTTTCTTCCTCCATTCTCATTTTCTTCTCTATTATTTGATATTCTTTCTCCATTCTTCCTTCCTTCCTGTATATTGTCATTCTTTCTTTCCCTCCACACTGCTTTCTCTGTCCTCCTTTATTTCTTTTCCTTCTTCCACTTTTCTTTTGCCATTCATTCTTTCTCCATTTATTTTTCATCCTCCATTCTTCCTTTCTCCATTTCTATCCCCATTCTCTCTCTCTTTATAAAAATATATCCTTTTTCCAGGGCAATAAACACAGCACTGCAGGACA
>NC_030441.2:19669621-19697121 GCF_001660625.3 Ictalurus punctatus | reverse complement strand
ATATTACCCTGTGTGTGTGTGTGTGTGTACCTCTACGTAAAGGCAGCAGTTTGTTCTCCAGGATATCTCGGGCATCCGTCCCCTCATCCATCAAATCCAGTTTGGTAATCACACCAATGGTGCGGAGACCTACAAGGCACAGGGTCAAAGGTCAACGATCCCCAAGTAGGCCCACATAAACACACCCACACGTACACACACAAGTACACACACCCTGGGGGTCGACCTCCTTGGAGATCTTGAGCGCGTCGGAGTTGGCAAGGTCGGTGTTGGCAGGAGTGACGGCCAGAATCAGACAGCTGTCCCTCGTGATGAACTGCAGCAGCATGTCCCTGTGCGCGCACACACACACACACACACACACACACACACACACACACACTGCGTTATTACTGACTGGATGAGGTTCCTATAATGTTTTGATCCAATCAGCTCTCGGCTCATCTTCTCATTAACCGATTACCTTATTTGGAACTCGATGTCTTGTGGCTGGTCGCCAACGGCGACCTTCGTCATACCGGGAAGATCAATTAGAGTCAGATTCAGCACTGAGAGACAAGAGAAAGATCCAGCTTATTAACATAACATTCCATCGTTAAGAGCCGTAATTTACCTCTTTAACCAACGCTATTTCATAATGTCTTCAGTTCAAATCCAACTGACTCTCACAGGTAAAATGAAGCCTCCACGAGCTCCGAAAGCTCAAAATAGCAACAAAACTGTTGTTTTCACGTCCGAGCTTAACGCTAACGCGAGTGCGACTCTGAAATTGCAACGCACAAACTTTAACCCGTGCTAAATATCGGACGTTATGTTCCAATCTCAGAAAGCAACTTGAAATCCGATCTCCTGCGATGGTTAAACTGAGGAAAAGATGTTGAGTGCTTCAGAAAGTTACGCCAGCTATCCACCGTTATTCCAGCTATCCACCGTTATTCCAGTGCACCCGAGATCTAGCACGAGTCGTGCTGCTAATTCGAGGTCTCTTCGTAAAACAAAGGAAAAACACAGCACAGGTAAAAAATGTTTTACTGAAGAACATCTGCATGACCGGTTCTCCTCTTGCTGTTGTTCTGCTAGTGCCTAATCTTCATTTTTACATTTTTAAGTGAGTGTGCGTGTGTGTGTGTGTGTGCGTGCGTGAGTGTGAGTGTGTTACCATTCGGAGAGTACACTCTCAGGTTGATGGGAATGGGTGAGATTCCTTTATTAGAGCCGGTGATGCGGTCCGTCTCAGCCTCGATCTCCAGCCGCACCTCGTCAAAGTCGACAAACTTCCGACCTTTACAGTGCAGGAACTCGGCGTACTCTACGGGGGGGCGTAAACACTCAAGAGACAAAACACACTATACCGTGTGTGTGTGTGTGTGTGTGTGTGTGTGTGTACCTGCTTTATGGTTGACCAGCTGAAGGATGAGGGGTCTACGAGTAACAATACCAGAACCTCGGGGAAGAAAATCCCTGACAGAGAGAAACAAAGACACATAGAGAGAGAGATAGAGAGAGACACACACACACACACACACACACACACAGAGTGTCTCTCGTTACCGTGTACGGAGAAGTTCTCCTGTCGTACACAACCTCTCGTTACCTTCCGCTTGGAAGGAAGTAGCAGAAATTGCTGGTGCCTCTGGTGAGTGTTCCTAGCAGGGATGCTAATAATTGTGATTGATTAATTGATTGTTAATTTAAACAACAATTGTTCGTGGGAATTTATGTAAATTGATATTCCTACCTACTGGCGTATCTCTCTAACGAATGCTAATCTGACCTGAGAAGTGTTTCCTGCTAGTGTGAATGGAGCTGTGGTTAGGGCTAGCTGCCCTTCTGCTGCCTCTAAGCACCCTCCTCCTGGTTCTCAGCACAGACCCTCGAGCCCGGCCGCAATGCAGTGTGACACGCGGCACAGGAAGAGGAAGTGAAAGTGTGTGATCAGTTCTCCGTGACTCCTCTGGAGAAGTTTATGCGAGGAGTTCGGTTACGTGGTTAAACCTCAGCTCCGATAACATGCACTTACAATACCACAATACGTTACGTTAGTTCACACGCAAAACAGCCGAGAAACAATCAACAAACACGTACATTAGTGTTCTTCAGTAAATACTTCAGTTTCAGCTTCTAAAAGCTTTTCTGTAATTAATATAATTAGTGTAATATGTTGATTAAGTAAAGATGTGAGGTTTAACAGTGTAACAGTGTAAAATGTACACGACGAGGATTCACTGTTTCTTACAACGAGTTTAACACAACTATTACATAATTTTTTATTATAATTTATTATTTTAAGGTTATTATTATATAGTTTCATGGCTGACTTGTTTCTGCTACGGTTGCTGTCTTAATAATAATAATAATAATAATAATAATAAAAGATTATAATAAACGAATGGTTTTGGGTAACTTTTGCAAGGACGTACAGGAAGTAATAGTTGTGCATAAAAATATCACTTTCATTAAATTAACACAATTTTAATGTTTCTAATTTAAAAAGAAAAAGTTACAGGATGGATCTGTGGCATTTCCAGTGCAGTAACATTTATTCTGAGGAAGTATTCAAGTAAAAACTCATCATTTTTAAATAATTTCAAAACATTAATTACATAATCATTTGTTTTTATTGAACTTTGTAAGACAATTTATTACTGGAGATCAGTTCATCTAATACAAATATAAAATACACCGTGTGTGTGTATTAGTGTATTGTGTATATGTATTGTGTGTATTAGTGTGTGTGTGTGTGTGTGTGTGTGTGTGTGTGTATAAGTGTATTGTGTATGCGTGAGTGTGTATATGTATTGTGTGTGTATTAGTGTATTTCTGTGTATTTATTCTGCGCGCGAGTGCGTGTGTGTGTGTGTGTGCATTCCAGGTTCCACATTAACTAAAGAACCACATACTTAAAAAAATAAAATAAAATAAAATAATAATAAAAAAACATGGTATTAATCTTCCCAGTAGGATGTTTGTTTGTTTGTTTGTTGTTAGTATTTAGCATTAGCACGATGCTAACCTCCCGACGAAGTTCTCCAGCACGGAGCTCTTCCCGGCGCTCTGCCCGCCGACCACCGCGATCTGCGGCAGGTCCAAATTACAGCTCTGCCCGATGGAGCTGAACGCGTCCTGGAGCTTGTTGATGAGAGGAATCAGCTCCTCCATCCCGCGGTTCCCCATGGCTCAGGAACCGAATCCTACTGACTGAGAGATGAAGCTGGAGAAGTCTCCTGGGTCAGAACCGGAGACTCGGAGCTGCAGCTGGAGCTTTTACAGAGCGCAAATAAAAACAGCACGTTCCCCCGAGCTGCAATTCAGCTTCATACATGCATTATAACGGCTTAGTGTATTCAAAATCTTTATAAAACACTGGTGTGGTTAAATGTTTACGGAAAGACTGAAGCTACCAAAAACCTTCACAAACAAAAATAACGGAAAAACCGACAACTTTTCCATCCGGTCAGGCGACTGTCATAAAACTTCCATAAACCCGTCCTCATTGAGGAATCCCGCGCTCTCAATGGTCAATCTAACCGCCCGTCAAACGCTTCCGTGTCATGATTGGATGATGGGGTTTCTGCTTCTTCTGTAAAATTCCGGCACTTTGACCCGCTGAGTCTTAAACCGACCTCTGAACACTGAAGTCATCATTTATTACTCAGTATTACACTCTCTTAAACCTGACAGCAAACTAAATACAAGAACAAAACAAAAAGCTAAACATACTCACCAAATTACAACTACAGCAAGTTACTTATTATGGTTGAGAGAATGTTCTCCTGATGTTCCTGTAAACTTGACATTATTTAACCCAGTGGTTCTCAGACATGTTCAGTGTGAGGTCTCCATTGTGTAGGGAGCATCCCTTCTGTATTAACTCTCTCAGCTAAGAGACTACATCCTCTTTGTAAAGGCTTATCCATTTTAAATTATCGTAGGTTTTATCAGCGTGCGGCTAACACTACATTATTATATTATCGGATGTCTCTGTTTGGTGTGTCTTAGTGTGCGGTGTATAATTGATTTAATTTATTAGTATTTCTCATGCAGGCCCCTGGCGCCATGTGCCCTCCTCAATAAATAAATGACCGAGTATAATACTTTTTTTTCCTCTCCATTTGTTTAACTGGGATCTCTTGTCATATTTTTTCAGATATATAGAAAAATTTAACTGGTTCACAAGCTTTCAAGCACCACTTTATCAGGTGCTGATGATATATGAGTGAAGGCCAGGCAAAGGATTTACCAGGAAAGGTGTGTGTATATTTGCAAAATACTAGAATATTAGAATTATTAGAAATGAAAAGACTGACTTATAAATAAAAAAATGAAAAATGCAATTTTAAGAATTTAATATCCAAGATGAAATGAACTGAATTGCAAATACAAAGATCAACAATGAAGATGAATGTGAGACAACCCTCCCAGCCTCCTCAGAGGCAGCAGAGGAAGTACACCCTACTCGAGATTGGCAGGACCCCTTTGGAGAGAGTGAGGAGTTTCAGGTATCCAGGAGTACACACCTCTGAGGACCTGACCTGGATGCATTACACTCAAGCTCAGGTGAACAAACCTAGACAACAGCTGCACCATCTGGAACTGCTGAGGGAATTCAAGGTCTCCCCAGTGATCCTGAAAAGTTCCATACTGGGGCTATAGAAAGTTTACTGACTCGGTGAATCTCAGCACATCTCCCGGTCTGCTCTCCTCTCTCTGCATGGCACCTACACCACCAGGGACTCCACCCACCCCAGTTACTGTCTGTTTAGCCTGCTACAATCAGGCAATCACCTCCATGGTCTGATGGCTCAAACTGAGAGGCTCAGGAGGAACTTCTTCCATCAGGCCAACAGACTCCTCAACACGGACATGTCCTCCATACAGATCCCTTAGGACTCCATAAGGACTCTACAGTCACTCTTCACTATACTAACCCTCCACACACTGCACTTTTGATATCAAACAATTTCAAACAAAACACATGTTTATCAAAAAAAAAATCCCATGTTTCATTACAAAATATCTTCATTTGTGTTCGGAAGATGAAGTCTTATGAGTTTGGAACGCCACGAGGTGAGTAATTGACAGAATGTTCGGGTGAACTACCATTTTAAATGGTAGGGATTGGAATGACAGAAAGGTGGCGCTGTGGCGCAGTCCCGGTCTCAACTCTCCTGAAGAAGAAGACGACGACGAAGAAATTGGCTGCGGAAGAAGGAAGACGCAAAGTGGAAGAATAATAATAAGAGCCGTTTAATTTGTTCTCTTATTGAGAGATTTCGATTGGAGGTCGGTATGGCGACTTCTAGATTCCGTTCAGGTAATTCATTTAAATATTTAATTAATTTAGTCATTTTTTAAAAATAAAATGCATGTCTACATGAGCCTATATAAACATATAAATAAGAAATAACTTTGGGTGTGTTAGCTCTGCTGGGCTTTTGTGTAATGTTTTCATTAACCCTGCTGAAAAAACCCCCCAACAGAAACCCTCATCAAATCTGTAGTGGTTTTAATGGCTATAATGGGAATTGTATTGGTTTTAATGGAAACTGTAATGGTCTCTGTGGGTCTCTACTGGTAATATGTTGCCTTCTGTTGGTAATATGTTATGTCTATTGTATACCATTAAACACTGGTAATGGTTTTAATGGTTAGCTGATGGTTTGTAATGGTATTTGTAGTGGAAACCATTAGGATTTATGTCATGGTTTCTATTGTTTGTTTGTTTTTTCAGCAGAGAACCTTTTAGACTTGACCTAATGTTCAGGTTTCCATTAAATAGATTTAATGCATTTTAATCAATTCACGTCACTTTGTAGGTGTGCAGTTATTGACTGCTGCCTTGCACGTTAGTATTGGCACCCCTCTACCTAATCCTTTAATGGAAATGACTCACCATACTGTTTATTCTCAGTCCAGCGGTAACATGGACTTGGTGGTGTGTGTGTTTATTATAATCAATGAAAGTCTTTAGGGTTACGGATGGTTTAATATTCTTCATCTGGAGCACCGTAACCCACACCATACGGTCACGGTGCTTGAACTCGTGAAGACGTATCCAAAAGGTTTTGTGAATTTATTTAAAGGTGTTCTGCACCCACTTACCTGTCCTCAGAAACAGGAAACCACAACCAGTTCAGGTGCCTGGATTCCGTGCCTCCTCACTCTTCTATGAGGACAAGCAAGGATTACGTCATCACCAGAATCAACCAGCAAATTAACACGCTCAGGGAAGGGGCGCGGAAAGAAGGAAGTCGCAGAGACAGGTGACGCGGTTTTTGCCATTTCGATGTACTTTTGCAAGGAACAAGGAACGTGTGTCAGGGTTTAGCGTACATTCCTTTCTTCCACTGTGTCAGAAGAAGTGATGAAATTTAAACATCTCACCACTGACAACAACGTTAGTCTTCCACAGCTAGCTAAGCCATGTTGCCTAAATTAACATATAAATAAAACAATGGGCGTGTCTAATGGTGCTTTTAGTCAGTTGTTGACCAGATCTGCCCAGATGAGACGTTCAACAAGGACACATGGGTGTGATTATCAGGTGTTCACAAATTTATGTCCTTGTAGTGTATAAATGGTGCAGAGCTTAACATGATTTTTACTGAACTTTGAGTGACAAAAAAGTTAGACTAAAGGTAAAAGATTATTCAATGCACGAAAAAAGAATTTCGAGGTGGCACCGTCTCATCTCTGCACCTCTCTCTATATTCAGGTTCACATATCCCTACCCCCGGGGCTTCTACAAATCAGATGACTTTATTAGTGATGAAATGTCAGAGCATGGAAGCATAGACTTTGTTGCACTGGATGGCTGTCATGGTGCTGGATCGACCGAAATGCAGAACTCCTCACCGGTCAGCAGGAGGAAGCAGAAAGCTAAGTTAAGGAAACGCCGACAGAAAGCTCTGAAGGCTCTAGCAAAGCAGACAGCGCAGGCCCTAAATACCATGGTAAGAGTACATGACATAGCTGACTCCACCACTGGGAGGTGCATAAGAAGTATTTTTCTGGAAATTGTTTAATTGACCTAAACCATCTTAAGTAGTCGGACACACAAGAAGCTATTTTAGTTCTGAATATAATTTATTGATGCTAAAGTGTGACACAAGATAATAGTATCCAAGATAATAGTTTGGAAATGAGCAAACATCTGTAAATACACCAATTTAATAGGTACAGAAACTTTACTTATCACCAGACTGGACCATGTACCCTTCAAACAAAAATTCCAGGTGGTATAGCCTGACCTGATCCAGCCTCTACTACCTGGGCTGAGACAAACCAAAACTATGGACCTTTGGTGTGGAGACATGGAGACACAGAGACAGTGCAGTGAGCTCAAGGCTGGAGAAATTAGTTGTTAAGCGTGTCTCGTTCGAGGAGTTGGATCGGGTTTACCTCTACCCCCTGGACTTGATTCTACAGTGAGGACTATCGTATTTGGACTCTACATATGAGCATTACAGATGTGTGTTATGAAAAGATGTACCATGGGTTATGACATGTGGATTAACATGTGGATCTGGTATTAAAGCATCAGTGCAAACCTGAGCAAGCTGGGAAGAAGAGGAAAGGGTGCCCCACTACAGTCGACGAGCCAGAGATTAAAATGGGCAAGACTGAATCTGCAGGAGGTGACGAGACCAACAATGCTACTGAACTTCTGCCTTAGTCTTTTACTTTCTTTCTCTTTTATCTTCTTCACATTTTATCGTTTGTTATGTATTAAAAAGATTCAACAAACAAGAGGGAGGCATCTGAGAGATCCACAATGCTCGTATCTGTAAGTGTTTTTATTTTATTTCAATTTTTTTTTTAGTTTTAGGAGGAGAATCGCCTTAAAAACTGAACT
This sequence comes from Ictalurus punctatus, assembly GCF_001660625.3. Lineage (NCBI taxonomy): Eukaryota > Metazoa > Chordata > Actinopteri > Siluriformes > Ictaluridae > Ictalurus > Ictalurus punctatus. Next base: position 19,689,266 of record NC_030441.2, on the reverse strand, counting down.
TTCTAGAATCACACTGGGCTGTTTAGCTTTAATATAACTGACTTGATGTACTAGGTCCATCTGGACATGGATCTAGATAAAAAATGGTCCCCAGTCCTCTACAGGCTATGTGAAGAACCTGAGCGACAAAATCCCTGCATCTTACTACCACAGACATGTCATAATCGGTTATAATGTTTTGTCGAATTGATCTAGATCGTATCAGTCATTGTTCTGTTGTAGTGGTTTTGGGGGAAACCTGTAGGTCTTTCATTATCAAGTGAAAAATATCTGCATCTTTCCAGGCCTCCAACTCAGGGGCTGAAGGACAAAGTGTCGGTGAGCATCCGTCCTGTTATTCTCATGAAATCCTCCCTTTTAAATACGTTATTCATTAAGCCACATCTATTGCTCGGTGTTTTGTACACAGTTTTGTCTATCGAAGAGGAACTTGCTCAGCTTAAAATGAAGCTTCAGAAAAACAAGGTTCCACTATCTGATATAGGTACTACCCTGGACCTTCTGTTCCTTTTTTTTAGACCGGAGTTTCCAGATTGAGCAGCTAACAGAGTTAATATTTTGTCCTAGGATATCCATAGATATGCATTTAAAGCCATTTGATACGTTATTTAAAAACAAAAACAAAAAACAGTGTACTTGCTTTTAGAAGGGTTCATGAACAGGACTATTGTATAGAACTTTTTGTTAATGAATTTCTTTTTTCTTTTTTGATGTCTAGATGCAGAACGTCACACTGAGGAGACCGGTGAGGATTTAACTCCTGCACCAGTAAGTGTAAATTATGTCGAACAAAACTCTTATGAACCTGTGAGTATCGCTAATATGAGCTGACTGATCTATCTTTCTCTGCCCAGGCCTCCAAATCAGCAGCTGAAGGACAAAGTTGCAGTGAGTATTAGTTATTCTTCTCCCTTTATTCATCTGTCCATATTACCTCATTTATTTAGCAATTGGTCCTGCTCCGATTTAACGAACCCGTATCGTTTCTGTAGCGGCGGTTTCTATAAAGCGGCAGGGCAGACAGACTCGGGCTCCTGATGGCACACGGAAGAAGCAGGGATCTTTCTGGAGACCAGGAATGAAGATCACAGCCCAGAGGTCAGATCCAGATCCAGCTCCAGAACCTAGAACCTCAAAAAACCCCAAAACCGTGCGTTATCTTGAACGAGGCAAAGTAATTGCAGTACAGGCATTAAACCGTGCAGTGCTGTACCGTCTGAGAGTTTATTAAATGTTCTGATTGGCCATTTCTCCTGTCTGTCACATGGTCACCAGGATAGCTTTTGTATGTTCGGTGTGCAAGTTTCACTCGTTCTACAAAAAGAACATGGAAGCTCATCTGGAGAGCAAATTCCACAAAGATCACTTCCAGTTCCTGTCAGAGCACCTCTCCGAACCGACTGTGGACTTCCTGCAGGTACAACACTACTGCTCCAAAAATGTTCAAAATTCCCCCATTTGAAGGTGTCCAGATATGTGGATATATAATTTTTATCAGCACAGACAGGTTAATAACAGACACAAACGTGCCGCTGAATGACCAGATTTATGACTGGAGTAGGGACTGAATAACAAAACGTATGATGGTCAAGTCTGGTCTGGCAGAAGTCTTTCTTTTTACTGCTAAACTGTTAAGCTACTAGTGAACTTTTTCCCAATTTTCCCTCCTCTGTTAAGTCATGGGAACCATCACATACTGTAAAGGGTTCATTAACATTCCGGCTTCTGATTATTAAGCTTGTAAATTTATGAATAGATTTAACTAGCTAAGCCAACTGTTGCCCGTTGTTCTAACAGTGTGTCCTAGTCAGCTAACACATTTTCCTGAAGGGTTCCATGTTGGTGGAACCAAGAGTCAGTAGAACATTTAAAAAGATGTTACTGTTTAATAATACATGGTCCAGCCACAGGTACCTAGAGACAGTGACAATGTTTGTGCATATGCATTATGACTTACCACTCTTTGTTTGATTTTTGTGTGTGTGTGTGTGTGTGTACCTGGGTAATTAGCAGACACGTTTAAGTTATAAGCATAAGAAGGTTGAGGATTTCATTAATCAGATACCGAATCACCGTGATGCCATCTGTCAGCTGTATGAAGATAAGGACCTGACTCGAGGTATCTGACTCATTTTGTACTTCTCTGCATTTGCTTCATATGTCGTATATTGACTTATTGAGTGTGTGTGTTTGTGTGTGTGTAGACATAAGTATGGAGCACTTCATGAGGAAGGCAGAAGCAGCTCACTGTCTAGCGTGTGATGTATACATACCCATGCAGCATTACTTAATTCAGAATCACCTCAAGTCCCCTGATCATATCAATAACTGCAAGGTACACGCACCCCATGTGTAAAATAAACAAACAGCCTAATGCAAGCACATCGTTAAAATCTATAGCATCAGTACACGTGTGAGATTTGTTGCTCTGCTTTCCGTTTTGATTTGTAATACATTATAAAAAAATTTTTTTTTCCTGATCGAGTCTAAATGTGTATGTTTATGTTCATATCCATGAAGATTATGATGGAACAGTCTAAAAATTGGGGGCTGTCTTTTGCCCAGAGCATCCTCAGTAACAAGTGTGTCCGCAAGAAACTGAAGCGCCACCTTAAGGTAAGGTTTTGTTGTTGTGTTGTTTTTTTTTTTCCAACATCTGTCAGGATTTTGTACATTTGTGTAGTGCAGGCTCAGCTAAAATTTTAGACTTAAACAACCATATCTCAGTTGGGCTCCAGACCATGTTGGTGAATATCGCTTATTGTCAGCACATGTTTCTTTTCGTCTGTATGAAGAGCAGACCCTCAACCGTGCTAACCATGAATGCTTTGCAGGACTCCATGGTAACTGGTGGGTCTGAAGTGAAACCGGAAGTGGTGTGGTCAACAGGGCAAAGGGCAATTCCAGATCCAGAAGCAGACATGATGATGCAAGAGGTGGAGCCGTTCTGTGAACGGACGAGCCAAGCTGAAGAGGCAGTAGGAGATGGGAAAGACCACGAGGTGGAGCCGTTCTGTGGGCGGACGAGCCAAGATGAAGAGGCAGTAGGAGATGGGAAAGACCACGAGGTGGAGCCATTGTCTAAACGGGTGGTCCCAGCTGCAGAGGCAAAAAAGAATGGGAAGGAACAGCAGGCAGAGCCAATGTGTGAAGAGGTGGGTCCAGCTGCAGAGAAAATAAGGAACAAGGATGTGCGAGAGAAACCTGAAGAACGTTACCTGACGGAATTGCTTTTCGACTTGCTGGATGAAGAGGAAGACGTGGAAGGAGTGGAGTTGGGGGAGGAAGAACTGGGAGAGGATGACTACGCTTTGTAGTCAAATTGTAAAAACTTTGACCTGTGTGACCGTTTATTAGTCACTTAACAATTCTTTACAGATTCTGTTGCCTGGATCAAGTCAAACTCCTGGATCTTATGGGAGTTTAATAGACATTATGTATGTTTGTGACATTTAGGAATTTATCACAAAGCAATTTTTCTTTTCTCTGTACATGTACACTGTTTTCCACCTACACAGTGCCGCTGTCAAATCTGGAAACTTTCAGCACTTTACCACTGTGAAACCAGCAGGTTGTGCTAGACATGCACTGGGCTTATTATTTATTATTTATTATTATTTATTATTATTTTTTAAACGGTTCAACATTATAACACTGATTTTCTGTTTTGATTCCTTCATGATTCTGAAGGAATCATGTTGAAATTGTAAAATATGTTCTTAATGCCAAAAATACTGCTTGTAAACTCCTCCATTATTGTTATTTTTGTGCTGTTCATCAGTAAATTCATTCAACTGAGTATGTAATAGTTTGGTTCACAAACCGGTAGAAACATGCCCTCGTTTTCCTCAAGGTTAATTCTATATGACTGAACAAAGACAACTGTAGCTCTATCTAGAACCTGGGTTGCTGTTTTCCTCACTAATAAGCCAGCTGTTGATAAGCCAGTCTGCTGTATATTGTGGTTTTCGTTTACCCGTTTTATGAGAATTTATTTCGTTTTTCATTAAATGTAATCAGAATTGAACTTAATCAAAAACACAAGAAATTCAAACAGAAACACCTGACTTGCACCTGATGCCTGAGGGTTGTAGTATGAATGAATAGATGTGATAAAGTGGGATAAAAAGAGTGTCTATAGTAGACCTATATAATAATTTCTTAATTATTTTAAAGCAATATCCACAAATTATACTTGATTAAATTCATGCATAAATAAAATTGTATTGATTTACAATGAAAATGAGTGACTACTGAATTTCTGCTGTCTGTTGTGACCCTTTATGTCTGTGGAGGAATCATGGTAGACGTGTGTTTCGAAGACCTAATTTCTTTACTGAAAACAATCATAAGAACATAGAAAAATTAAGAAAGAAACGGGATACCCTATAATTGCTGAACGCAATTCCAAAACTGTGTCCCTTCCCTCCATAACAGGTCACTCCCCTTCACCATGATCGGTCAAGCCCACGTAATCACATTATTACGGGAAACATAAAAAAATGTTATATAAACACATAAATATTTTAATAAAAATTGCATAGGTTCCTACACTGTAAATGTTTGCCCACTGCTTCAATGGTTATTGTAGTAAGTGAAGACATTGGGCCAGTAAGCAGTAAGACAAAAGTTGGCCTCTAGGTGGCACTATAGGTCACAGCCCAGCTTTGGTAAAGGTTTATTTAAAGATAAAGGTAGATAAAGGTTTATCTGCATAAGCGAGGACCTTCCTTAATTTGGATTTTATGTTACAGAAAACAGAAATATTTGACAAATACCAAGATGTGTTGTTTACAGAAGTTTGTTTCCGTGATGCAATAAACATAGTGTAGAATAAATTGTTGTCTGTTTTCTTACCACCACCACCCAGGGAAGATTATATACAGTATACTGTCAGTGAAATGGAAACATGGCTGACTCCTCTTTAGACTGTGCATCAAATACTAATTTAAAATGAATAATAAATAATAAAAATAAGGTAAGAAATATATGTACAGGAATATACAAAAAAAAAATGCAGTATGTCACATGTAGTAACAATACAAAGTGCAAAGTGGAGTGAAGAGTGACTGTAGAGTCCTTATGGAGTGCTAAGGGATCTGTATGGAGTCTGATGGCCTGAGGGAAGAAGTTCCTCCTGGGCCTCTCAGGTTTAGCCATCAGTCCATGGAGGTGCTTGGCTGATTGCAGCAGGCTAAACAGACAGTTACCTGGATGGATGGAGTCCCTGATGATTTTAGCAGCTCTTGTACTGCATTACCTGGTGTAGATGTCGAACAAATACATAAGGAATACTGTAATTACCAAATATAATTAATTTGAATATGTTTAATTAGAATATGTGTAAATCAAGACTTGTGTTGTGAATCTAACATATTGTCCACATTACACCTGGTGCTTGGGTGTCAATAATAATAATAATAATAATAATAATAATAATAATAATAATAATCACTTAAAATAAGACAAGTTCCAAGTAATAATAAAAAAATTAAAATGTCAGAGATACAATCCATGAAAACTTATAAAGGAAAGAAAAAAACGTGATGTTCATAAATGCAGTAACAGTAGTTTTCTGTTGTTTTTCTTTTTTTAAAAAAAAAAAAAAAAATTTGTATTCACCAGTGTAGTGAATTATTTGGTGAGGAAAAGTCTATTAAAAAAGATTACATTTGGGGATTATTGTGAAAAATCACATCAAGATGCTGTTGTTTGACGGTGAATTTGACCAATGTGGTTGTAGAATGATAACCCGCCCCTTTTTAAAAAATATTTAATCTCAGACGGTGCAGCGCTCCGTTCATTTACTTTACACCAGAGGGGAAGGTTAGTAATTTTTATTTACTCACGTTCACTCAGCAACTTCACTTTTATTCAGCAAAACTATTTAAAGTGTATTATTTTTTCCTCATGAAACAACAAAGGTGATTTTAGCAGCCCGAGTTAACGAGAGTCGTTAGCATCGTTAGCTAATTCACGACAGCCTTACTGTTTGAGTCGTAGCTCTTCTTTTCCTCATAAACCTCTGAGTGGTTTGTCGCCTGGGTTTTTGCGCAAAATACCGTTTAAATAGCTTTTAATTGTTGCTATGGACTATAACCCTTGCTAACGTGTTAAGCTAATATATAATATAATATAATATATAATATAATATTATATATATAGCTAGCTAGCTTAGCATGAGACCCAAGAGGCAGAAAATGGCGCCAAACCAGCGCGAGCTAGATTTACCGAGTAATCTTTCAGACGTAAAGGACAACATAGTACAGATAATCAAGGGCGTAACCATGGTATGGACCTTGTGGGGGTCCACTTAATTGTCCTTGGCCCACATGTGGTGTAAAGGAACGAAATGCTGTGCAACTTTCCTCACTTGCACTCGCATTTATAACAGTTGTCACAACGTGAGGGTTCTGCAAGTGAAGGCAACGTTAATGGTCAAAAACTGGAACTACTTCGTGGGTGTGCAAAGTGTGATTTATCTTTTTCCTCCTTATTTTCCCGTCGATGCAGTGGACGGGCAGGTTCAGGGAAGACCTTTACCATGCTGGGTGTGTTATGTACACGCGCGCGCACTGAGGATCCGGCGTCAGTGTACAGTGCTATGAACGCTGAACTGTGTGTGTGTGTGTTTTAGGGCCGAATGAGCTGACTGATTTCTCTGATGAGTTGTGTGGTGTTATTCCTCGTAGCACTGAGCATTTGTTCTCCCTCATCAGCAGAGAGGTGGAGAAGGTGAACTGTTACATTCAACCTCACATCAAACACTACTTGCACCACCCTCCTGTCTGTAGACACAGCAGCAGGCCCACCCGCTCATCAATAAGCCCGCCCACAGACCCACCCCAGTCATGATTGAGGTCACCTCTGTGTTTTAAATTGTGCACTGCTTACATTAAAAAGTGCATTATGGGTGATCTTCATTTTCTGTGGTACATTTGACACTAACCTGTTGCAGTGCATTTTGGGACTTTATCAGCTGGATGTTCTGGTCACGTTACACAATATTGTAAGTTTGTGTGTGTGCGCATGTGCAGTCTGCAGGAGCAAAGAGCTTCCTGTGTAAATGCTCCTTTATCGAGATCTACAACGAGCAGATCTTTGACCTTCTGGACAGTGCCTCAGTGAGTCTGTTCCTCAGAGAGGACATTAAGAAAGGAGTGTTTGTGGAAGGAGCGGTGGAGAAATATGTGGCTTCAGCTGCAGAGGCCTACCAGGTATACACATGCACCACTGGTCATAGACATAGTCTTTAGTGAGTTGACTGATTTTGCTTCAGTCTGACTTTCTGTGAATCAGTTTGTAACATATCTTGAACTGATTGGATTCACTGATTCATTACACAGAATCTGGATCAGTTGTTCAGAACAAAGAATCAACACAGTTAATCAGTACAGCAAACAGTTCAGAACTGACCAAGTGAATCTCTATCAAATTACTGACTCAAGTTAAGTCTTAGAGCAGAGTATTGCTACTGTGAACCTGTGAATCCCACTCCTTCAGAAGACTTGCACTATACAATAAATTAGTAAATTAATTAAACTTAAAACCAATCAAATAAATTGGTGAGGTATGTCAGTTGTCCAGAACAGAAAAGTGATAAATTGGTGAACTGGGCAAGCTCAGAACTGATTCATTTAACTGGTTACACAAACAGAACAGAGAATTAATACAGTGGATCAGTAAATTAAACAGTTCAGAATTGATTCATTGGATCAGTTAATCTAGTAGTTTGGAACTAAAAACAGCAAATTAGTACATCAAACTTGTTCAGAATTAATACAGTGAATCAGTAAATTCACTGGCTCAGAATTGATTCAGCGACTATTCATAACTGATGAAGAGATTCAGTTCATTAAATAATTTATTTGTTGCAGTGAATCAGAAAAATCAAACAATTCAGAATTGATCCAGTGAATCAGTAAATAAAGTTCAGAAGTGAATCAGTAAATCAAACAATTCGGAATGAAACTCCAAATGAATCCTAATCAAACTTCAGTCTTCAGAACAGAACTGATGCAGTGTGTGTATAGGTGTTATCTATGGCAGTGGTTTTCAAAGTGGGGGCCGCCGGGGGCCTCAACAATTTGGCGTGAAGAATAAATAAATACATGCTTTTCTCTTTCTCACTCTCAGACAACCACACACACACACACACACACACACACAATTCCTAATGTAATGGAAAGATGTAATTATTAATAAATAAGGGGGGGGGGTATGTTCAGAAGTCTTTATTTTTAATGTTTTTTAAAGACATCTTGCAAAAGGGGGGCTTCGGTCAAATGTTAATGCCATTTGGGGGGGCTTGCCCTGGAAAAGTTTGGGAACCCTGATCTATGAGATGGCGTAATCGGCGTGTTGCGTCCACGTCGATGAATCACGAGTCATCTCACTCTCATGCCGTTTTCACTATGACGCTGGAGTTCAAGGAGATGGGACAGGAAGTGGTGACCATCAGAACGTCTCAACTCAATCTGGTAGACCTGGCGGGGTCTGAGAGGCAGAGAGACACACATGTTGAAGGATCACGCCTGAAGGTGTGTGTGTTCAACTTTATTTCATACCCATCACATTATAAATGTTGTTAAAGATGTTGTGCACTGTTTGACCTTTGACCCCACAGATGGCGAGCAGCATCAACCGCTCTGATGTGCCTTGGTCAGGTGATCATGGCTCTGTGCTCACAGCATGTTGTTCAAAAGGAATGAAGGGAGTCCCAGTCATCTTTACCTTCATGCTTGTTAAGTTTAGCTTTAGGTCCATCTGGAGCGCTACCACGAGGGGCTGTGAGGTGATTGGTGGATGCTGAAGTAGTTGAAGGTGCGTGCGCGTTTGAACTCAAGTTGAAAGAGCCATTATAATGGCTGGGTCCCTGCACACGGCTTCTGGGTCTCACACCCAGGCCAGGTATGGAGGAAGTTGGACTAGCAGGGCTCTGTATGGGTCTATCAATGACAGAGTTCAGCAGCAAAAAGCTGGTCAGCCTCTGAAGGCCTTGTGGCATCGCTATCTGACATGCGGGTTCTATCAGGGACAGCTGAAAGTGTGATAGTGTCTTCATGTGGTTGGAGACCACATGTTACCGTGATGGCAAGGGGCTGACATGTGAGAGCAAGCAAACTACCCTCTGTGGCTTCCAATCTTTGGAATAGATGTGAAATGGCATGTCGGAGCTGTTTATTTTGTCACGACAGCACAGCCTGTAGCCAGTGTGGAGGGTCTGGAGCGGCTGATGCTCCAAGTTCGGCTTTTGCTCACTCATATCTAAGCTGTATTAAAATTGAGCTTGAAAACTCCTCATTCTCTTTAATTTCCTTTTTATTTTATATATTTAATTAATGTCTTTTTTTTTTTTTTTTTTTTTTTTTTTTTTACTTCTAGTAGTTTTTAGATACCGAAATACATTTGGTGGACTGAGAGTTTCAATATAGAATCACAGGGCTGTGTCGTAATGGCTATGAAACGTGGCAGACTGCCTGTGCCGCCCCCTCCGCTGGGAGAAGGGAGACCCCGTGCATATAGCGCAAAAAAGCGTAAATAAACATGGCCCATTGGTCTTTAATATATCCAGATCCTCTAATTCCATTGGTTTTTCTACAGGGTATCCAAAAAAGCCTCCATGCATGGCGGAATTAACACTTTTTAGCAAAATGGTTTCCAAAATTTTTCGTACTTAGTTCATACTGTTATTCTTCTTATTATTTTTTTTTTTCAGATAACCTTTACGAATTCCTTTGACAACAGAAGAACCTATTGAAATCATTCTCATGACTGGATCTGCAAGCTGTTGTAAGGTTGTGATGGACTTTAACAGGAACCATGGCAAGGACATCACACACAACACTCTTGCCAAACTTAAACCAAAAAGATGAAATGTTGGGGACCAAGCGAGATGTAGACGTCCACGGACATCCACTGACGAAGGCACAACCGATGTGGTACTGGCAAACATAGTCCCCAATATATGGAGACTTTTGGGACACCCTGTATATTCCAGTTTTCCTAGTTCCCCAATGTTCCATTTTGGCTCAACTGCCACCTCCCTTTAAAGGTGTCCGTGTAAGTGGACATTGCTTCAAGTGAAAAGGGTGCTCTGTCTGCATCATGTCTGAGTCAGGGTTCAATTAGTGACCGTGTGAACAAGTACCAGTAGTAAAATGGTCAAAGACACAAAGTCATGATATCCCACCCTTAAAAAACTTAGTTTATGTTGGACCTCAGAGTTTTTGAGGATATGTGTGATGATTGTCCTGCTGGTGAAATTCTCAGTCTGAATCTCAGCACTTTTAATTTAAAATGGAAGGTGAAATACCTGAACCAAGATGCATGCGGGTAGGAATCAAATCCATCTTTCCATCTTTCAGAGAGGAAAAGTCATACCAGCTTCCACTTTAAAAGCCTTAAAAGACTACAACCTTGCTCAGGTAGTATAATAATGCACTTCCTTATGTTGAATTAATTCATTATTCATGTTTTCTAAACTTAAACTATTATGGAACTTCAAGTTTTTTTTAAAAAAAAAAAATCTTTTCAGACATCATGTTCCCAAATTACCTTACTTTATACAACACTCAGATTTAGTCACAAGTTCTGTTAAACTGAAAGGAGAATTTAAAAAAAAAAATTATGCAACCTGCTAGTTCATACCTGTACCATTCCTTTAAGTCCCTGGATGCTAACTGCTGTGTTTTCTCTACTGCTTGCTAACTCTTAACATTACACATTAAAAAGAAGAAAAAACAAAAATTACACTTACAAAACTAGCAGGTTGGCTTCACGTTTCAATCTGCAGTGCAACAAAAGAACTATTACCTGTAATCATCCAACAAGCGTTACTTGCTGTTAGCCTATACACTAGTCACATTTGATTCCATTTCATTATTACAAAATCACAGCAAAATTGTTTATATTAAAAGCATTTTTTTTTACTTTGGAAAAAAAAAAAAATGTATAAAAGGTGACTGAACATTCAAGGTGGTGTGTTATCACGAATAACATCACAGCCGTGATATCTAGCATGGCCCGATCACAGCCGTCATGTTGTTCACAATAAAGCAAGTAAATAGGGTGCTGCTCAGGACGTAGCGCAATCCGAGATGATGAATAAAGACACCATTTTTGATCCTGCAGCTGCTACAACATGCTTGAGTAAGGCACTTTAACTCTAAACTTTGAGTCATTTCCAGGGCCAAACCGCCTGTCACACAGTTCCATCAAGCATACTGGTTGCTCAGAGGGGTGGGTCCTCAGGATCTGACCTGCCTCTTGTCGTCAAAGAGGCGGCGTAGCGTGTACACCTGAGTGCAGGCGACAGTGAGCATAACCACCAAAGAGGTACAGGACCAGAACGAGACTCGCCACAGGTTGTTCTCCAGCAGGTTACGATCTCGAGCCTCGAATGCCCTCAGCACTGTCTGCATCTGCCGACTTCGCTCCAGGTGACGGTGCACCGACTCAATCGACTCCTGCACCAATATGAGGCAGGGTTATTAGCATTACATGACTGAGAATCATTTCCATCTCATAGTTGTAATGTTTGGCTAAAAGAATCATATACTATGGTCTAATCTTAAACCCAACCTTTGGCTAATTCTAGTCCTAAGCATAATCTTTGGTTTATTTTAATCTTAAATGTAATATTTAGCTAATTCTAATCTTAAACCTGATCTTTGGCTCATTCTTAAATGAATCTTTTCAGATATTCTACTCTTAAAGTAATGTTTGACAAACATTGCTCCTAAATGGTAAATAACACCATATTTCTAGGTAATCTACGGAGCTAGTTCAAGCCTAACCTTAAACCTAATCTTCGGTTATTCCACGTTATTGTCTGATTATTTTAAGTTTGTTTTAACCATAGCCCTAACCGTAAAAATAACCCTGCAATCATTGTCACAGCTTCTACACGCTCTCTCTTCACACAGTACATGTATAAAGGTATTTAAATACACATTACATTTGTGTTGGTTTGGCCTGGACTAGTTTTGTTTTTAGATTATTGTGTGAAATATTATTAGAATCATATCTGTGACTGTAACTTTGTCTTTACCCGGATGTCCTCCAGCTTGTACTCCAGCAGGTTCTCAGGCTCCCCAAGCCCCGCCCACTCTTCCTCAGCTGTTGCATCATTGGCTGCGTTCTCCAGAATGACCTCAAAGAACACCATCTTTTCAGAGAAGCGGCTGAAGCTGTTGTCGAAGCAGATCTGGTAGTCTCCTGCTTCAGTGGGCTCTACCCTAAACACATCATCAAATTACATTGTATGTGTATAAGTATATATATTCCTGCATATATATCACACACGCAGTAATATGCAAGATTTACTACAGTACAAAAATAAAAAGCTTGTATTGATATAGAAGCCAAAAGAAGACAAGAACCTGATTGGTCCAATCTATACTACAATAACAGCCTAAACTTTGATCACTTTTATGGTAGCATCACAACACATGCACAAAATTATTACATGTCAAAGATCCCTGTATAATAGGGAATATTTTGTTTTAAGTGTACGCTCAAATATAACTAAAAATATTACTTTTAATATGTTATACTTAAACCAATCAGAAAAAAAAAAGGTTGGCACAGTAACCGTGAGAACCAATGAGAACGTACATGTGAACTCCATCAGAGCGGCGAAACTCTGAGACCATGTGGATGCCATGTGGTGAGATGATGGAGAAGTCCACGTCCATACCTGCTCCAGCAATCACCTACACAACACACACAGACATTAACACTGTACACACAAACACTACACTCAGGTTGTGCTTCAGCGTTTATATTGTTAAGAACTGGTTGTATTTTTTGGTGCTTGGATAAAAAGTGAGCGCAAATTATAATCGTCTCTTAGAATGAATATGATGTTTAATTTCAAAACTAAGAAAAGGAAGGGTTTTGAAATGAGATGAAATCAATCATCGCCAGAGTTTTTCTTTAGCATCAAGTTTGGATTTGATCCTGCAGTTAATTACAGGACATCCTCAGACACTCAGGACTGTCAGTAAGACACAGTCATATTATTAGCTGATTTGTGAGGTTGAGAGGATTCTTCCTGATCACTGAGGTTTTGTTTGTATTTTCTTCCTTCAAGAGCTGAAACGAACATCAGGTTTGATTTCCATGTTTTGCCAAACCCTCCCTTTAATGTTATGTGCATCTCCTCGCTGTGTAGTGTTGTGATGATGAGTCAGGCCACACGTGTACTTGTGTTGCTCTAACCTGGAGTTTGCTCTCACTTGTCTTTAATCAGATTAGAGCAAGTATCCTCAGGCTGACGATCTAAAAGTTAGCATACCTCAGCACCCTGACCTTGAGTGTCGACCAATAGGAGAAGGCCTTGTGTTCATTCGACACTCAGCTTGTGCTTTGGGTTTCAGTGTGTAGATACAAGTGTCTCACTCCCGTGGTTAAGAGACTCACTACCGTGGTAAAGTGTCTCACTACCGTGGTAAAGTGTCTCACTACCGTGGCTAAGAGACTCACTACCGTGGTAAAGTGTCTCACTACCGTGGCTAAGAGACTCACTCCTGTAGCTAAGAGACTCACTACCGTGGTAAAGTGTCTCACTCCCGTGGTAATTTGTCTCACTCCCGTGGCTAAGAGGCTCACTCCCGTGGCTAAGAGACTCACTCCCGTGGCTAAGAGACTCACTCCCGTGGTAAAGTGTCTCACTACTGTGGCTAAGAGACTCACTCCCGTGGCTAAGAGACTCACTACCGTGGTAAAGTGTCTCACCCCCGTGGTAATTTGTCTCACTACCGTGGCTAAGAGACTCACTACCGTGGTTAAGAGACTCACTACTGTGGCTAAGAGACTCACTACCGTGGCTAAGAGACTCACTACCGTGGCAAAGTGTCTCACCCCCGTGGTAATTTGTCTCACTACCGTGGTTAAGAGACTCACTACTGTGGCTAAGAGACTCACTCCCGTGGCTAAGAGACTCACTCCCGTGGCTAAGAGACTCACTCCCGTGGCTAAGAGACTCACTCCCGTGGCTAAGAGACTCACTCCCCTGGTAAAGTGTCTCACTACCGTGGTAATTTGTCTCATTACCGTGGCTAAGAGACTCACTCGCGTGGCTAAGAGACTCACTACCATGGCTAAGAGACTCACTACCGTGGGTTGCCTGTGGGTTTCAAGTCAAGTCTTTAAGGGAAAATCACAGACCAGCAGTCATCTACATATTCCATATATAAAGCAGTTTGTCAGTGTTTGGACAGTTGTCATATTGTTAGCTAAACAGTTTTTATTGCTGCATTACTGACTGAATGTAAAGTCACAGACGGGTTGGATCGGGATGCAACCGTTGCACTTGAGCCAAAGCACAATGACGCCGTCTCGACCTGTAACGCAACGGTGGAGTCCCAATCCGATAAACTGATCGACTTCATTGCGTATCGAGACACCGTCACTACGTCATAGACCAGGATGCCATCTTTGCTTTACGAATTGGGGCTTCGATATCGTATCATGGACCAGGACCATGGATGTCACCATTGTATTACAGAACAGGCATTTATAATTACAAAAAAAAAAAAAAAAACCCAAACAAACATTGTGTTATGGCTTGGGACACTGGCATTATATTTCTTCCATTGCGTTATGGATTTTTGTGTTACGTTCCTGGAATTTTTCATAACTGATGGGACGCTACAGATCAAATTTACAAAGTTACAGAGGGGACATTTTTGCAGAAACACTTCTTCACAGGCTGTAGAGATCACACGGCTGTGTGGTTAATGTCTGTATGTAATGAGTTAAACAGAAACGAAAATTAAACTAAGAATCAAATGTAAATCCCCTCTGTGCTTTTTTCTGTAGAAAGAATAAACGTATATGAATATGCTAATTTCTCCATATGTGCTCTTTATTTTTCCATGGAAAGTATTTACATAGAATGGCCCTTATATACTATCCCATGGAAAGTGCACAAAGTAAGAGCGTAGTAATTGTGTTCCCTTTCTCACTAGGTGAGAATCTGACTAGGTGAGTCAGCTGATTAACCCTCCTGATCTGATGCAGTGAGGATCTGACAGGTAACTGACACCCCCCTCATTCCCACGAGAGGTGATTTGACCCGGATATGAAGCAGGACCTGCAAAAAAAAAACTCCTTAGTAGCTCCGCCCACTAAACACACAGCTCTAATCAAATAACACACATTGGAGTGTAGATATTACGTTTTCACATCACAGTCTAACGTTTGTGGTATTTGTGATAAAGCGGCTACGGTAATAATCTGTTGACAATACAGCCACCTTCTTAGTCAGGCAGACTTTATTTCTTCCCTAAAAGAAGATCCCTCTTTAAAATGCATCTATGCATCTATCTATCTATCTATCTATCTATCTATATATATAGATAGATAGATAGATAGATAGATAGAGAGAGAGAGAGAGTGCACTTTATTTCTATTGGTGTATTTGGAGTCAAGTGCACTTGTGGCATCTTACACGTCTGTGGCAGCAGTTTGGGAAAGACCAGGGATGAGTTGACGTTCAGGTGTCCAAATACATTTGGAATAGTTCCTGTTCTTTTACAAAATGTTAAATTATGATCAAACCCAATAATAAGTAGGAAGTGAGTCAGGTTTGAGCTTCACTACACCCTATGTAGTGTCATATCTATTAGGGAGCTTTGTGAGATTCGGTGCGCTACCAAATTGCTAAAAGTGCACGAAACAGGTGTTCAATGTAGATTAAATAATAACTTCTAGAGAAGCCATTTGGGATTTACTCACCAAGTGGTCTAGGGTACACAATCATGACCTTTACACCGTACCCCCTACCCAGAGCATGACAGGGAACGGTTATAGATTAAACACCTTACCAATACACAAGGTAAGAGACAGGCAAGTATGCACCCTATCTAGTGCCCTAAATAAGAGTTTGAGAGTAAACCCTTCAGTCACTGCGCACTAAATAATGACTTTCAGAGATCTTTGTTGGATTGAACTCCACTACCCGGTATGTAGAGAAGGAAATGCTGAGCCCTGCACCCTATCTAGTGCACTGAATGAACACTAGACAGTGGCTGATGTACTTTATGAAAGCAGGTACCTGGTACTCGACCTCCAGGGTTCCGTTCTTCTGCGTGGGCTGGAAGAAACACTCGGAGGATCCAGCGGGCAGGAGGAAGGTCAGCTCGCTGTCCTGACTCGGGTTAAAGGCGGAGATTAAAGAAGCCCAAAGCGCCAGAAAAACCGTCCACAAGACCCTCCGTGTCAACGCCATGTCTGGAAATCTGCTCCAAACTCGAGCCGGAAGAGTTTATTTAGCTCGGGTTTGCCGTGTGTCGTCTCATTTCTTCCGCTTTTCTCCCCTCGACACTTCCGCTTTCAGCAGCCAATCAGAATTCACCGAGTGTCTGTCCCTCGAACAGTCGCGAGGTGTTCGTACAGGAAACTGTTATAACTAACGGTCAAGTCAATTCACCTTTATTTACATCGAGTCACGTGTGCTGTACGCTACCTGCAGATAAATACAAACAGCAATCAAGTAAAATACAAATAAATAAATAAAATAAGTTTCAGAAAAAGTTTATGATTTTCTGAGTATTGTGTATGATGAAGGACAATCTTATATAAATTACTAGCAGCATGGAGGGCACAGATGAGGATTTGCATTTGGTGGCGCCCACAAAACTCCATAAAAGGCAACGCTTACAGAGCGGAAGTGATGAATAAATGTGATAAAGGATCATGTTCGGTTTTTCTTTATGATGTATATCTAGTTTAGGTTATTGTGGGTTTTTTTTTTTTTTTTTAGATAATTCAAGAAAGAAGTTTCTCTTTCTAATTTATGTAATGTTCCGTCTACTGGAGAAGTTTGTAATATATATATAAAGTGAGAGAGAGGGTAAACTTTGTGTAAACATTGGGTTAAAGGCCACATATTCCAACTTCAGATTGTCGTGTTATATTGTCGCCTCACACCTCCAGGGTCAGGGGTTTAATTCCCGCCGGGGCTGTGTGTGTGAAGTTCGCATGTTCTCCCTGTGCTGCGGGGGTTTCCTCCGGGTACTCCGGTTTCCTCCCCCAGTCCAAAGACATGCATGGTAGGCTGATTGGTGTGTCTAAAGTGTCCGTACTGTATGAATGGATGTGTGAGTGTGTATGGGATTGTGCCCTGAGATGGACTGGCACCCTGTAGATGCTTCCTGGGATTGGCTCCAGGTTCCCCGCGACCCTGAAGAAGGAGCAAGTGGTAATAGATGGATGGATGGGTGGATAGATGTTCTAAGGTTACACCACGACAAAAACTGATCTGAAGGCTTGTCTTCTTATAGCAAAATTGTTGCTGTATGTTTTTGGAGGTTGAGGAGTTAAGGCTGTAAAAACAATTAAACTATATAATTAAACACTATACTGTCATTCTGCCACTAGGTGACAGCATACACTGCAAACTACACACTGCACACACATACACACACACTGGTACGTGTATAAAATGATGGTGTAAATTCTGTGACATTTGGTCTGATTAGGATTGATTGCTACCACACACACACACACACACACACACACACACACACACACACACGTTTCAACCCAGTTTTCCGTCTCTGCAGGTGTGTGGCAATGTCTGAGCATGTGGCATACTCAGGAAAACCACAGATTAACATTTATGTTACGCATATGAAGCAGTTTATCATCTTTTTGGCCACAAAAGTATTGAGTAAATGAAGTGTCAGAGTTGGATCAGATTGGAACGCCACCATTGTGTCACGTAGTGGGGTTTCGTCATTGTGTTACAGATCGAGACTGTGTTACTGATCAGCATGCTCTCACTGTGTTACAGATCGAGAGCGTGTTACTGATCAGGACGCTGTCATTGCATAACAGATCGAGGCTGCGTTACTGATCAGGACGCGGTCATTGTGTTACAAATCGAGACTGTTACTGATCAGGACGCGGTCATTCTGTTACAGATCGAGACTGTTACTGATCAGGACGCGGCCATTGCGTCACAGATCGAGACTGTTACTGATCAGGACGCGACCACTGTGTTATAGATTGATGTTACAGAGCAATTTTGCATTACTGGGAAGCTATTTTTGTGATGAAGTTGTGATCTTACAGAATGAATGCGTGTTACAGAGGAGATGTTTTTGCTTTACAGATGTGTCATGTGAAACCGTACGTCACAATCTGTGGATTTCTCAATTATTTTTTTGGGTTAATATCTGTCACAAACAGGAACGAAGAATATAGTCATGGTGTCAACCTAATGACCTTTTATTTTTGGTTTAAGGCTGAATACCACACACAGACGCAGGCATGTTTTCACCGTAACCGTGTTTTCATCTGTCTCTGAGCTGCAGCTGTGAGTCAAAGTTGTGAAATCTGATCTGATTTGCATACATGACGTACATCAGTGAGCTATGGATCCTATAAAGTGCCAAGAAATCCAAACGAATCTATATTATAGTTATCATATCATGCATTTAAATGATTCCTATTCCTTCATGAGTTGTTCCGTATTCTGTTTAAATGCCAGGGAAATAATATTTCGACGTCTTTCGCTCAGTGGACAATATGAACAGTCTGATGTCATTGGAGGCTTTTAAAACTGCAAGGATGATGATGAGGAGGATGATGATCAGAATAATGCTGATGATGAGGAGGATGATGATGATGATGATGATGAGAATAATGAGCAGGAGAAGGACGATGAGGAGAAGGAGAAGGATGATGAGTATGATGGTGATGAGGAGGAGAAGGATGATAATGTTGAGGAGAAGGAGGAGGATGATGAGGAGAATAATGATGATGATGATGAGGAGGAGGAGAAGGATGATGAGGAGGATTATGATGAGGAGGAGGATGATGAGGATGAGAATAATGAGGAGGAGGAGAAGGATGATGAGGAGGATTATGATGAGGAGGAGGATGATGAGGAGGAGGAGGAGGAGGAGGAGGATTATGATGAGGAGGATTATGATGAGGATGAGAATAATGAGGAGGAGGAGGAGAAGGATTATGAGGAGGATTATGATGAGGATGAGAATAATGAGGAGGAGGAGGAGGAGAAGGATTATGAGGAGGATTATGATGAGGAGGAGGATGATGAGGATGAGAATAATGAGGAGGAGGAGGAGGAGGAGGAGGAGGAGAAGGGTTATGAGGAGGATTATGATGATGAGGAGGAGGAGGAGAAGGATGATGAGGAGTATGATGGTGATGAGGAGAAGGAGGAGGATGACGATGAGAATAATGATAATGAGGAGGAGGAGAAGGATGATGAGGAGGATTATGATGAGGAGGAGGAGGAGAAGGATGATGAGGAGGATTATGATGAGGAGGAGGATGATTAGGATGAGAATAATGAGGAGGAGGAGGAGGAGGAGAAGGGTTATGAGGAGGATTATGATGATGATGAGGAGGAGGAGAAGGATGATGAGGAGTATGATGGTGATGAGGAGAAGGAGGAGGATGACGATGAGAATAATGATGATGAGGAGGAGGAGAAGGATGATGAGGAGTATGATGGTGATGAGGAGAAGGAGGAGGATGACGATGAGAATAATGATAATGAGGAGGAGGAGAAGGATGATGAGGAGGATTATGATGAGGAGGAGGAGGAGAAGGATGATGAGGAGGATTATGATGGTGATGAGGAGAAGGAGGAAGATGATGAGGA